>NC_057804.1:477728435-477831665 GCF_018294505.1 Triticum aestivum | reverse complement strand
AGAAGTTGGAATACAGTAGGTTTAACACCAATATAAATAAATAATGAGTTAATTACAGTACCTTAAAGTGGTGGTTTGTTTTATTTCGCTAATGGAGCTCATGATATTTTCTGTTGAGTTTTGTGTTGTGAAGTTTTCAAGTTTTTGAGTAAAGATTTGATGGATTATGGAATAAGGAGTGGCAAGAGCCTAAGCTTGGGGATGCCCAAGGCACCCCAAGGTAAAATTCAAGGACAAACAAAATCCTATGCTTGGGGATGCCCCGGAAGGCATCCCCTCTTTCGTCTTCGTCCATCGGTAACTTTACTTGATGCTATATTTTTATTCACCACATGATACGTGTTTTGCTTGGAGCGTCTTGTATGATTTGTGTGTTTTCTTTTTATTTTACCACAATCAACCTTGCTGTACACACCTTTTGAGAGAGACACACGTGAATCGGAATTTATTAGAATACTCTATGTGCTTCACTTATATCTTTTGTGCTAGATAATTTTGCTCTAGTACTTCACTTATATCTTTTTAGAGCACGGCGGTGGTTTTATTTTATAGAAATTATTGATCTCTCATGCTTCACTTATATTATTTTGAGAGTCCTTTAGAACATCATGGTAATTTCTTTGGTTAAAATTTTAGTCCTAATATGATGAGCATCCAAGATAGGTATAATAAAAACTATCATATAAAGTGCATTGAATACTATGAGAAGTTTGATACTTGATGATTGTTTTGAGATATGAGGATGGTAATATTAGGGTCATGCTAGTTGAGTAGTTGTGAATTTGAGGAATACTTGTGTTAAAAGTTTGTGATTCCCGTAGCATGCACGTATGGTGAACCGTTATGTGATGAAGTTGGAGCATGATTTATTTATTGATTGTCTTCCTTATGTGTGGAGGTCGAGATCGCGCAATGGTTAATTCCTACCAGCCCTTCCCCTAGGAGCATGCGTGTAGTACTTTGTTTTGATAACTTGTATATTTTTGAAATAAGTATGTGAGTTCTTCATGACTAATGTTGAGTCCATGGATTATACGCACTCTCACCCTTCCACCATTGCTAGCCTCTCTTGTGCCGCGCAACTTTCGCTGGTATCATACACCCACCATATACCTTCCTCAAAACAGCCACCATACCTACCTATTATGGCATTTCCGTAGCAATTTCGAGATATATTGCCATGCAACTTTCCACCGTTACGTTTATTATCACATGCTCGACCATTGTCATATTGCTTTGCATGATCATGTAGTCGACATCGTATTTGTGGCAAAGCCACCATTCATAATTCTTTCATACATGTCACTCTTGATTCATTATCCCGGTACACCACCGGAGGCATCCACATAGGGTCATATTATGTTCTAATATTCTTGAGTTGTAAGTAGATAAAGGTGTGATGATCTTCATTATTAGAGCATTGTCCCATGTGAGGAAAGGATGATAGAAGCAATGATTCCCTCACAAGTTGGGACGAATCTCCGGACTTTATGAAAAATAGAAGAGGCTAAAGAAGCCCAAATAAAAAAAGAGGCCAAAGAAGCCCACCAAAAAATGAGAGAAAAAGAGAGAGAAGGGGCAATGCTACTATCCTTTTACCACACTTGTGCTTCAAAGTAGCACCATGACCTTCATGATAGAGAGTCTCCTATGTTGTCACTTTCATTTACTAGTGGGTATTTTTCATTATAGAACTTGGCTTGTATATTCCAATGATGGGCTTCCTAAAATTGCCCTAGGTCTTCATGAGCAAGCAAGTTGGATGCACACCCACTTAGTTTCTTTTGATGAGCTTTCATACACTTATAGCCCTGGTGCATCCGTTGCATGGCAATCCCTACTCACTCACATTGATATCTATTAATGGGCATCTCCATAGCCCGTTGATACGCCTAGTTGATGTGAGACTATCTTCTCCTTTTTTGTCTTCTCCACAACCACCATCCTATTCCACCTATAGTGTTATGTCCATTGCTCATGCTCATGTATTGCGTGAAGATTGAAAAAGTTTGAGAATACTAAAGTATGAAACAATTGCTTGGCTAAAACCGGGGTTGTGCATGATTTAAATATTTTGTGTGATGAAGATAGAGCATAGCCAGACTATATGATTTTGTAGGGATAACTTTCTTTGGCCATGTTATTTTGAGAAGACATGATTACTTTGTTAGTATGCTTGAAGTATTATTACTCTTATGTCAATATTAAACTTTTGTCTTGAATCTTTCGGATCTGAACATTCATGCCACCATAAAGAAAATTACATTGAAAATTATGTTAGGTAGCATTCCACATCAAAAATTCTGTTTTTATCATTTACCTACTCGAGGACGAGCAGGAATTAAGCTTGGGGATGCTTGATACGTCTCCAACATATCTATAATTTTTGATTGTTCCATGCCATTATGTTATCTGTTTTGGATGTTTAATGGGCTTTACTATGCACTTTTATATTATTTTTGGGACTAACCTATTAACCGGAGGCCCAGTGCAGATTGCTGTTTTTTTTGCCTATTTCAGTGTTTCGCAGAAAAGGAATATCAAACGGAGTCCAAACGGAATGAAACCTTCGGGAGAATCGTTTTTGGAACAAACGCAATCCAGGAGACTTGGAGTAGACGTCAAGGAAGAAATGAGGCGGCCACGAGGTAGGAGGATGCACCCAGGGGGTAAGCACACCCCCCACCCTCATGGGTCCCTCGTGACTCCCCTGACCGACTTCTTTTCGCCTATATATACTCATATACCCTGAAAACATCAGAGAGCACCACGAAACCCTATTTCCACCGCCGCAACCTTTTGTACCCATGAGATCCCATCTTGGGGCCTTTTCCAGCACTTCGCCGGAGGGGGAATCAATCATGGAAGGCTTCTACATCAACACCATAGCCTCTCCGATGATGTCTCAGTCGTTTACCTCAGACCTTCGGGTCCATAGTTATTAGCTAGATGGCTTCTTCTCTCTCTTTGGATCTCAGTACAAAGTTCTCCTTGATCTTCTTGGAGATCTATTCGATGTAATTCTTTTTGCGGTGTGTTTGTCGAGATCCGATGAATTGTGGGTTTATGATCAAGATTTTCTATGAACAATATTTGAATATCCTCTGAATTCTTTTATGTATGATTTTTTTATCTTTGCAAGTCTCTTCAAATTATCAGTTTGGTTTGGCCTACTAGATTGATCTTTCTTGCAATGGGAGAAGTGCTTAGCTTTGGGTTCAATCTTGCGGTGTCTGAGGGAGTCCTGGACTAGGGGGTGTCCGGACAGCCGGACTATCATCGTCCGCCGGACTCCAAGACTACGAAGATACAAGATTGAAGACTCTGTCCCGTGTCCGGATGGGACTTTCCTTGGTGTGGAAGGCAAGCTTGGCGATACGGATATGTAGATCTCCTACCATTGTAACCGACTCTGTGTAACCCTAGCCCTCTCCGGTGTCTATATAAACCGGAGGGTTTTAGTCCGTAGGACACAACATCCATGACAACAATCATACCATAGGCTAGCTTCTAGGGTTTAGCCTCCTTGATCTCGTGGTAGATCCACTCTTGTAATACACATCATCAATATTAATCAAGCAGGACGTAGGGTTTTACCTCCATCAAGAGGGCACGAACCTGGGTAAAACATCGTGTCCCTCGTCTCCTGTTACCATCCGCCTAGACGCACAGTTCGGGACCCCCTACCCGAGATCCGCCGGTTTTGACACCGACATTGGTGCTTTCATTGAGAGTTCCTCTGTGTCATCACTGATAGGCTCGATGCCTTCTTCAATCAACAACAACGCTGTCCAGGGTGAGACTTTTTTCCCCGGACAGATCTTCGTATTCGGCGGCTTCGCTCTGCGGGATAATTCACTTGGCCATCTGGAGCAGATCGAAAGCTACGCCCCTGGCCGTTAGGACAGATTTGGAAGCCTAAACTTCACGGCGGACATCCGCGGAGACTTGATCTTCGATGGATCCGATCCGCAACCGAGCGTGCCGCACTGTCACGATGGGCATGATCTAACTCTGCCGCCGGACAACACCTTGGAGGCCGCACACGAATCCGCTCCGACCTATAGTCCGGAGCCGATCGCGCAGATCGAGGACGGATGGTTGGACACCTCCTCGGGAGCTGCGACTTCCACGGCGATGGAGCCGAACACTGACCTTGTTCCCTATAAAGCTCGTGACTCCGAGGTGCCTGACTCCCTGTCGGACTCTAGACCTCCCGCGCCCCTACCAATCGAATCCGATTGGGTGCCGATCATGGAGTTCACCGCTGCTGACATCTTTCAGCACTCACCCTTTGGCAACATTCTAAATTCGCTAAAGCATCTCTCGCTATCCGGAGAGCCCTGGCCGGATTATGGCCGGGATGGTTGGGATGCGGACGACGAAGAAATTCAAAGCCCACCCACCACCCACTTTGTAGCCACTGTCGACGATCTAACCGACATGCTAGACTACGACTCCGAAGACATCGACGGTATGGACGACGATGCCGGAGACGATCAAGAACCAGTGCTCACAGAGCACTGGAAGGTCACCCCAACCCATGATGTATATATGGTGGATACCCCAAAAGGAAGCGATAACAAGGACCAACGGGGCACGGCAAAGGATAATCCCGCCGATAAACAACCAAAACGGTGACGCAGACGCCGCCCTAAGTCCCGCCTCGACAACAACAGCGCTCCTAATGACCCAGCAATAAAGCAGGGCAAACCAGTGGACGACGAACATGCAGCCAAGCAACCGTCCGAACAGGACGAGTCGGATAATCAATCCATGCCCGGCGAAACCAACAGTCCAGAATAAGAGCCTTCGGAAAAGACTCGTCGCCACTGCAAGAAGTTTGAAGTAGGAAAAACGGAAGCTCAAAACAGCGGAAGACATACTCAGAATGAGGTGGAGCAAAGTGCTCAAAACTGTAGACAAATACGGCAATGGCCATCAATCAAAGAGCTATCCGAAGCGCAAGCCGCTGCCAGAATTTGACGAGGAAGCCATAGAGCCTCCACAGTCAAAAAACAAAGAGGCCGCCTGGCCGGATAGACGGCCAGATGATAGGCCAAAATCTACAAGCGGCGCCGCACACAAGCCGACTCATGATCCTGGGAAAACAGATGGCCCAGCCAGTTCGATTTACGGACCAAAAAAGAGGGCCCCAGGAATCAACACAACACGCCAAGTGTCCGAAGACAGCGGCACACCCACTATGTTTCACCAATGAGGTGCTGGATCATGAATTCCCAGCAGGGTTTAAACCCATAAACATAGAGGCTTACGACGGAACAACAGACCCTGGAGTCTGGATAGAGGATTATATATTACACATACACATGGCTAGAGGAGATGACCTCCACGCCATAAAATATCTACACCTCAAGCTCAAAGGGCCAGCTCGGCATTGGCTCAAAAGCCTCCCAGAAAACACTATTGGAAGTTGGGAAGAGCTTGAGGACGCGTTTAGAGCAAATTTCCAAGGGACTTATGTCCGCCCTCCGGATGCAGACGATCTAAGTCATATAACTCAACAGCCCGGAGAGTCAGCATGCAAATTCTGGAACAGGTTCCTTACTAAAAAGAACCAAATAGTCGACTGTCCGGACGCCGAAGCCTTAGCAGCTTTCAAACACAACGTCCGAGACGAATGGCTCGCCAGACACCTCGGCCAAGAGAAGCCAAGGACAATGTCCGCGCTAACAAGCCTCATGACCCGCTTTTGCGCGGGGGAAGACAGCTGGCTAGCAAGATGCAGCACCAGCGACCCAAGTACATCCGAGATAAGAGATGGAAATGGAAAATCACGGCGCAAAAAAGATCAGCGCCGGAATAAAGAGAAAAGCCCAAAGAACACGGCGGTCAACGCCGGATTCAAAAGCTCGCGACCAAACAATAAAACACTGCCTCTTAAGGACAACAGTGACGAGCTATCCAACTTAAACAAAATTTTGGATCGGATATGTCAAATCACAGTACCTCCGGAAGGCCTGCAAACCACACCCACCGAGATTGTTGGGTTTTCAAACAGTCCGGCCGACTCAACACCGAACACAAGGGGCTTGACGCACCAAGCGAGGACGACGACGAACCCCACCACCAGGGCACCGGAAAACAAAAGAATTTCCCACAAGAAGTCAAAGCAGTAAACTCACTTCATGTGATAATACGGAAAAACAATGCAGCACCCGCTAAGATGGGTCTCGCACAGTCCACCCCAGCGGAACCCCGAGATTGGATGTCAAAACCAATCACTTTTGACCACCTGGATTATTCCAGAAGTGTTCGAAATGCAGGATGGACTGCTCTGATATTAGATCCTATAATTGATGGACTACAATTTACACAAGTCCTGATGGACGGCGGCAGCGATTTAAACCTGCTATATCCGAACACAATCCGCAAGTTGGGGATAGACCTTACTAAAATTCGACATAGCCGCACTTCCTTTAAAGGAGTGACGCCAGGCCCTTACGCCAAGTGCACAGGCTCCTTATTACTAGAAGTTGTGTTCGGGTCACCGAACAACTTCCGACGCGAAAAGCTAATCTTCCATGTCGCCCCATTCAAAAGTAGCTATCAAGCACTACTGGGACGCGAAGCTTTTGTCCGCTTTAACGCAATACCACATTACGCGTCTCCTACATTTAAAATGCCCGGTCCACGTGGCGTCATTTCATTAAGAGGGTCATCTAAAGACCCCGGACACGGCTAGACGAGTCTGGCATAAATAAGCTAGGGGCTCCCTAGCCGCACACCCTTCACAAGGGGCTGTGCGTATAAGCAATAATGAGCTAATATAGACTCCGCTTTATTTATTTATTGATATTTTTCATACACTTTTTCGCACGATTTCCTTTCAAACTAAGTTCCTCTCTTTTTACAGATGAACACCGTGCACACCCGTCCAGGATAACGGCACAACGGAGACACAGGCGCAGCCGTGCAGTAGGGACCCGTGGCTAGGATTCTTTTCAGATTAAGACCCTGCGTAAACCTTTTTTACTGTCTCTTGTTGCTATAATCCCATGGTTTTTCATGATAACCAGAGAGGATACTGAAGTTTTGGCATCGGCCGCGTCAGAGGACCTCGCCCGTACCTGGACACAAGGGGCTTAGGGCATTGTTTTGCCCGTTATTATAAAAGACCGAACACCTTAGGGAGTGTTCGGCGTCTCGAGTTAGGCCTTATATGCATCATCTCCGAATCATGTCTTTGGTCAAATGTTGGGTTTGCCTGGCTCCTGTGTTTTGCTGCCTTACGTTCTGTATCATCGGCTAATGCAGCACCAGGAGAACTACTGCGATTGTGCCCCAGTTCGGCTGGGCGAGCACCTCAATAGAGAAAGCCGAAAACTGACTATCATGATACAGCGAGAGACTGGTCAACCACTCGATCGACCACCAGAATGTTTAGAATTCCTCCGCTTTGACGAAGGACCATTTCCCGGTCAGTCACACATGCGCCCCAAATTCGGAGAGCGCGGTTCCCCCAGGGGCTATATCGTAGCCCCACTCTCGAACTCCAATGGCTAAGTGAAAGTGATAAAGCATCATAGTCTGGTTGCCTCGTTTGCTATGCTACCACCTCCTCAACAGGACCGAGACGTCGGATTAAGTGTGAAAATGCGCTATTTTGCGAACACCCCCGCACCTTGTGCGTGGGGGCTGAAGCCAAAGACTGCCATCTTTCAGGTTATACACACGTATACATAAACGGCCGCATAGGAGATATTTCAATACTTGGAACGCACAAGTATAAAAAGCGATTACATCATAACCATTGTTTTACAAAATAAAACGTTCATTTGAACGTGACATTTTTCGAGCACTGCTACTCTATTACACGAGCACCACGCATAACTTCCCCAAAATAGTGCTCGGCGGGTAACCGGCTTTCGTCCGAACCCTGGGTTGCAACAGCGGTGGCATCCATCTCTGTCCAGTGTGTCTTCACACGGGCAAGGGCCATCCGCGCACCCTCTATGCAGGCCGACCGCTTCATCTCCTTGATATGCGGCACCACCCCAAGAAACTACTACAATAAGGCAAAATAGCTCGTCGGCTTGGGCCTCTCCGGCCAGACATGAGTCACGATATCCGTCATGGCAAGTCCGGACAACCTATTCAGCTCAGCCCATTCGGCCAACTGATCGGTCAGCGGAAGTGAACGATCCGGACTATGGAATTGAGACCAAAATAGCTCTTCCGTCTTGTGATCCTTCTGACTTCGGAAGTGCACAATGGCATCGGCCGCACTCGCCGCTAAGTCCATATATGGATCCTCTGGACCCCACAGCTGGCCAAGCTGGGCATACTTTGAATCCGTAAATCTGCGGCGTAGCAGAAAAGGCTTGCCAGCCACAATGTCTCCGGCTTGACGCAGCTCCTCCTTCATAGCCCGCATTGCAGAACGGGCATCCTTGGCTTCGGCGGTGGTCTTCCCCAGGTCTTCTCGCTCCGATAGGCGCTCCTTCTCAAGAGCCTCATTGCGGTCGGTAGCATCCTTCAATTTAACGGCCAATTCGGCCATCTCTTCCCTGCTTCGGCAGTGTGCAGCCCTTTCGGCTTCTAACTCCTCGGCCGCCCTCGAGGCAGCCGCATCACTCCTTCTGGCTTGCTCCTTGGCTTGAGCAAGTTCTGCCCGAAGGCTCTCCACAGCAGTAGCACCATCTGCATTAAGCATAAATATTGTAAGAGGTGGGCTTTGGCTCCCTTAATAGGTGACTGCGGAGAAACAATCTACCTTGCGGTTCGTCAAGTCGCTTGTTGACTAGCGCGATGTCTGCATCCGCAACATCGAGTTGCCGCATTAATTCAGCAACTCCATTAGTCCGGCTAGCCCCCGGACTATCCGCCACCTGCATAGGAAAGGTGACACTCAATATCTGCGATTTTGATCCTCGGCACACTGTCGCTTTCGACAACCTACCGAGTCTCAGGGGCTACTATCTATACAGGGTGCACTTTCATGTGCAAAACTATCAAAAAGGTGCGTCGTTTTTACGTACCTCAAACCCCGCCAGCAAACTCCTGACGGCATTATGCAATCCGCTTTCGGCGGACGAAATCCTTCCAACCACCATGCTCATCAATGCACGGTGATCTTCTGAGATGGACGCCCTCTCAATCAGATCCTTCAGCTCCCCCGGCCGAACACTAGTCAGCGCCGAACTCTTCGGCTCTGCCGGGCTCGGGGATACCCTCCGTGACGACACTTCAGGCTCGTCCGCCCTATCCGACGGCACAGCAGACAGAGGCGTCTCACTCTCCATCATCTCCGGACGAAGATCCCCCGAAGACGAGCTCATCTGAGAAGGTCGCAGATCCAAACTACAAGGTAAAAATTTCGGTTACCCTCAGAAGCACAAATAGGGATGTTTCTTATTAATAAACTCCCCTTTTTCTACTCACGGCTCGCTGGAGGGCTGATTCTTTAGAGAAGATTGTGCGGCCGGGACCTCCCCGGACGCAGGACCCTCTGGTGAAGATTTCTTCCCCCGCTTAGGGGCTTTGGCCTCCGGGTCTTCGGAGGCGGTCCTCTTCTCCCCCTGGAGGGAGGGATTCTCGATCCCCCCTTCTTCAAGCGCCCCCTTGGGCGAGGTGGTAGCTCCTATATTTTCCCCTTCGCCTTCTTCTGAAGGCGCGACCTCCAACATTCTGACCAGCACGGGCTCCGGCGCGGTCTCTGGGAGGGGAGCCGGACACCGTATCAGCTTTGCCTGCGCTATCCACTCCTGTTGAAGGATAACGCGTTAAAAGGTGAATTGTAGAAAGGCAAACAAACGGTGCGTCCGAACACTGAGCTACTTACTTGAGTATCCGGGCGATTGCAGCTTAGGCCAGCATCCTCGGTCAATTCCGGACACGCCGCCTGCGGTCCGAAGAATAACTTGTACATCTCCATGGGTGTCGTACCCATGAAGTGTTGGAGAATCCGTGGTCCCTCCGGATTGAACTCCCATAGCCGGAGAGGACGGCGTTTGTAGGGCAGAAGATGCCTGATTAGCATGACCTGCATCACCACGACCAGATCAATCTCCCTCGCTTGGAGGTCTCGAATCCGGCCCTGCAATAGGGGCACGTCTTTTGACGGCCCCCAGTTGAGCCCTTGGTTGACCCACGACATCAACCGTCGTGGAGGTCCCGAGCGGAATGAAGGCGGCGGCTTCTGCCTGCTGCCCTTTGGAGCGATGATATAGAACCACTCCTGCTGCCACAAGTCGAGCTCCTCTTGGAAGGAGCCCTCGGGCCACGGGGCATCGACCCTCCTACTTATGGCCCCCCGCCGCACTCTGCTTGACGCCCCCCAATCATCTTCGGCTCCACATTGAAGGTCTTCAGCCACAGGCCGAAGTGGGGGGTGACGCGGAGGAAGGCTTCACAGACAATAATAAATGCGGAAAAATGGAGGATGGACTCCGGAGCCAAGTCATGGAAATCCAGCCCGTAGTAGAACATGAGCCCTCTCACGAAAGGATCCGTCGAGAAGCCTAAACCCCGACGGAGGTGGGATACAAAGACGACGTACTCACCGGGCTCGGGAGTGGGTATGGCCTGCCCTTCGGCGGGCAACCTGTGCGAAATCTCGTAGGACAGGTACTTGGCCTCTCGCAGCTTTAGCACGTCCTCCTCCATGACGGAGGAGGGCATCCACCGGCCCTGAAGGTGGGAGCCGGACATTGTTGAAGGTCCGAAGCACTCGAATTTGGGGCTCTGGGTGTTGGAACTTGGAGCGAGGAGAGGATTCGATGGAAGATTGAAGAAAAGAGACGAGCCTTGGTCCTGTTATAAAGAGGGAGAATACCAAGAGCCGTCTCCGCGACCGTTCGGGACTCGCCTTCGATAGAGGAGGCGTGGCGACGGGCGCGGTTGGGTTACCCACGACTGTATTGATGAGAATCCTGGAATAAGGGGAACACGATCTCTACTTCGACAAGACGTGCCAAGGAAACCGCTTCGCTGAATGCGTTGAGGTGGTGTAATAAAAAACGATTCAAGTAAAGGCTTGGTAGAGGCGTGACGTCACGCTACAAGATACGTCAGTAGATTGAACCTGTGTACATGATATTCTCTCTACGGTGGAATGTGTAATTTATTTTGCAGAGCCGGACACTATCCAGGTGTTCACAATCTTCTATGGATTATTCAGAGGAGGAACCCGCCTTGCAATGCCGAACATTATGCGCGCCGTGTTGGGGAACGTTGCAGAAAACAAAAAATTTCCTACTCGTTTCACCAAGATCATCTAGGAGTTCATCTAGCAACGAGTCATTGGATGCATCTACATACCTTTGTAGATTGCGAGCGGAAGCGTTCAAAGAACGGGGATGATGTAGTCGAACACGACGTGATTCGAATCACCGGAGATCCTAGCACCGAACGGACGGCACCTCCGCGTTCAACACACGTACGGAACAGCCACGTCTCCTCCTTCTTGATCCAGCAAGGGAGGGAGGAGAGGTTGAGGGAGATGGCACCAGCAGCAGCACGACGGCGTGGTGTTGATGGAGCTGCAGTACTCCGGCAGAGCTTCGCTAAGCACTAAGGAGGATGAGGAGGTGTTGGGGAGGGAGAAGGAGGCAACCTAAGGCCAAGGACTCAAGGTATGAGGTCCCTCCTCTCCCCCACTATATATAGGGGTGCCAAGGGGGGGTGGTGCGCAGCCTAGGAGATCCAATCTCCTATGGCCGGCGGCCAAGGGGAGGTTTCCCTCCCCCCCAAGGCACCTAGGAGGTGCCTTCCACTAGTAGGACTCCTCCCCCTTGGAAACCCTAGGCGCATGGGCCTAGTGGGGCTGGTGCCCTTGGCCCAAGTAGGCCAAGGCGCACCCCCTACAGCCCATGTGGCCCCCGGGGATGGGTGGCCCCACCCGGTGGGCCCCCGGGACCCCTCCGGTGGTCCCGGTACAATACCGATAACCCCGAAACTTGTCCCGATGCCCGAAACAGGACTTTCCATATATAAATCTTTACCTCCGGACCATTCCAGAACTCCTCGTGACGTCCGGGATCTCATCCGGGACTCCGAACAACATTCGGGTTACTGCATATACATATCCCTACAACCCTAGCGTAACTGAACCTTAAGTGTGTAGACCCTACGGGTTCGGGAGACATGTAGACATGACCGAGACGACTCTCCGGTCAATAACCAACAGCGGGATCTGGATACCCATGTTGGCTCCCACATGCTCCACGATGATCTAATCGGATGAACCACGATGTCGAGGATTCTATCAACCCCGTATGCAATTCCCTTTGTCTATCGATATGTTACTTGCCCGAGATTCGATCGTCGGTATCCCAATACCTCGTTCAATCTCGTTACCGGCAAGTCACTTTACTCGTACCGTAATGCATGATCCCGTGACCAGACACTTGGTCACTCTGAGATCATTATGATGATGCATTACCGAGTGGGCCCAGTGATACCTCTCCGTCATACAGAGTGACAAATCCCAGTCTCGATCCATATAAAACAATAGATACTTTCGGAGATACCTGTAGTGCACCTTTATAGTCACCCAGTTACGTTGTGACGTTTGATACACCCAAAGCACTCCTACGGTATCCAGGAGTTATACGATCTCATGGTCGAAGGAAGAGATACTTTGACATTGCAAAACTCTAGCAAATGAACTATACGATCTTGTGCTATGTTTAGGATTGGGTCTCGTCCATCACATCATTCTCCTAATGATGTGATCTCATTATCAATGACATCCAGTGTCCATAGTCAGGAAATCATGACTATCTGTTGATCAACGAGCTAGTTATCTAGAGGCTCACTAGGGACATGTTGGTGTCTGTTATTCACACATGTATTACGATTTCCGGATAACACAATTATAGCATGAATAAAGACAATTATCATGAACAAGGAAATATAATAATAATGCTTTTATTATTGCCTCTAGGGCATATTTCCAACAGTCTCCCACTTGCACTAGAGTCAATAATCTAGTTACATTGTGATGAATCGAACACCCATGGAATTCTGGTGTTGATCATGTTTTGCTCTAGGGAGAGGTTTAGTCAACGGATCTGCTACATTCAGGTCCGTATGTACTTTACAAATCTCTATGTCTCCATCTTGAACATTTTCACGAATGGAGTTGAAGCGACGCTTGATGTGCCTTGTCTTTTTGTGAAACCTGGGCTCCTTGGCAAGTGCAATAGCTCCAGTGTTGTCACAGAAGAGCTTGATCGGCCCCGACGCATTGGGTATGACTCCTAGGTCGGTGATGAACTCCTTCACCCATATTGCTTCATGTGCTGCCTCCGAGGCTGCCATGTACTCCGCTTCACATGTAGATCCCGCCACGACGCTTTGCTTGCAACTGCACCAGCTTACTGCCCCACCATTCAAAATATACACGTATCTGGTTTGTGACTTAGAGTCATCCAGATCTGCGTCGAAGCTAGCGTCGACGTAACCCTTTACGATGAGCTCTTCGTCACCTCCATAAACGAGAAACATTTCCTTAGTCCTTTTCAGGTACTTTAGGATATTCTTGACCGCTGTCCAGTGTTCCTTGCCGGGATTACTTTGGTACCTTCCTACCAAACTTACGGCAAGGTTTACATCAGGTCTGGTACACAGCATGGCATACATAATAGAACCTATGGCTGAGGCATAGGGGATGACGCTCATCTCTTCTATATCTTCTGCCGTGGTCGGACATTGAGCTGAGCTCAATTTCACACCTTGTAACACAGGCAAGAACCCTTTCTTGGACTGATCCATTTTGAACTTCTTCAAAATCTTATCAAGATATGTGCTTTGTGAAAGACCTATGAGGCGTCTTGATCTATCCCTATAGATCTTGATGCCTAATATATAAGCAGCTTCTCCAAGGTCCTTCATTGAAAAACTCTTATTCAAGTAGGCCTTAATGCTGTCCAAAAGTTCTATATCATTTCCCATCAAAAGTATGTCATCTACATATAGTATGAGAAATGCTACAGAGCTCCCACTCACTTTCTTGTAAACGCAGGCTTCTCCATAAGTCTGTGTAAACCCAAACGCTTTGATCATCTCATCAAAGCGAATGTTCCAACTCCGAGATGCTTGCACCAGCCCATAAATCGAGCGTTGGAGCTTTCACACTTTGTCAGCATTCTTAGGATCGACAAAACCTTCCGGCTGCATCATATACAATTCTTCCTTAAGGAAACCATTAAGGAATGCCGTTTTGACGTCCATTTGCCAAATTTCATAATCATAAAATGCGGCAATCGCTAACATGATTCGGACGGACTTCAGCTTCGCTACCGGTGAGAAAGTCTCATCGTAGTCAACCCCTTGAACTTGTCGATAACCCTTAGCGACAAGCCGAGCTTTATAGATGGTCACATTACCATCCGCGTCTGTCTTCTTCTTAAAGATCCATTTATTTTCTATGGCTCGCCGTTCTACGGGCAAGTCAGTCAAAGTCCATACTTCGTTTTCATACATGGATCCTATCTCGGATTTCATGGCTTCTAGCCATTTGTCGGAATCTGGTCTCGCCATCGCTTCTTCATAGTTCGAAGGTTCACCGTTGTCTAACAACATGATTTCCAAGACAGGGTTGCCGTACCATTCTGGTGCGGAACGTGTCCTCGTGGACCTTCGAATTTCAGTAGGAGCTTGATCAGAAGTATCTTGATCATTATCATTAACTTCCTCTCTAGTCGGTGCAGGCACCTCAGGAACATTTTCTTGAGTTGCGCCATTTTCCGGTTCAAGAGGTAATACTTCATCAAGTTCTACTTTCCTCCCACTTACTTCTTTCGAGAGAAACTCTTTCTCCAGAAAGGACCCATTCTTGGCAACAAAGATCTTGCCTTCGGATCTGTGGTAGAAGGTGTACCCAACAGTTTCTTTTGGGTATCCTATGAAGACGCATTTTTCCGATTTGGGTTCGAGCTTTTCAGGTTGAAGTTTCTTGACATAAGCATCGCATCCCCAAACTTTTAGAAACGACAGCTTAGGTTTCTTCCCAAACCATAATTCATACGGTGTCGTCTTAACGGATTTCGACGGAGCCCTATTTAAAGTGAATGCGGCAGTCTCTAAAGCATAGCCCCAGAAGGAAAGCGGTAAATCGGTAAGAGACATCATAGATCGCACCATATCTAACAGAGTGCGATTACGACGTTCGGACACACCATTACGCTGAGGTGTTCCAGGCGGCGTGAGTTGTGAAACTATTCCACATTTTCTTAAGTGTGCCCCAAACTCGTGACTCAAGTATTCTCCTCCACGATCTGATCGTAGAAACTTGATTTTCCTGTCACGTTGATTTTCAACCTCACTCTGAAATTCCTTGAACTTTTCAAAGGTTTCAGACTTGTGTTTCATTAAGTAGATATACCCATACCTACTTAAATCATCAGTGAGGGTGAGAACATAACGATAGCCACCGCGAGCCTCAACACTCATCGGACCGCACACATCAGTATGTATGATTTCCAATAAGTCGGTTGCTCGCTCCATTGTTCCTGAGAACGGAGTCTTGGTCATTTTACCCATAAGGCATGGTTCGCACGTGTCAAATGATTTATAATCAAGAGACTCTAAAAGTCCATCGGCATGGAGCTTCTTCATGCGTTTAACACCTATGTGACCAAGGCGGCAGTGCCACAAGTATGTGGGACTATCATTATCAACCTTACTTCTTTTGGTACTCACATTATGAATATGTGTAGCATCACGTTCGAGATTCATAAGGAATAAACCATTCACCATAGGAGCATGACCATAAAACATATCTCTCATAAAAATGGAACAACCATTATTCTCAGATTTAAAAGAGTAGCCATCTCGAATTAAACGAGATCCCGATACAATGTTCATGCTCAAAGCTGGCACTAAATAACAATTATTAAGGTTTAAAACTAATCCCGAAGGGAGATGCAGAGGTAGCGTGCCGACGGCGATCACATTGACCTTGGAACCATTCCCGACGCGCATCGTCACCTCGTCCTTTGCCAGTTTCCGCTTATTCCGCAGCCCCTGCTTTGAGTTACAAATGTGAGTAACTGCACCGGTATCAAATACCCAGGAGCTACTACGGGCACTAGTAAGGTACACATCAATTACATGTATATCACATATACCTTTTGTTTTGCCGGCCTTCTTATCCGCTAAGTACTTAGGGCAGTTCCGCTTCCAGTGACCGCTTCCCTTGCAATAAAAACACTCAGTCTCGGGCTTGGGTCCATTCTTTGGCTTCTTCCCAGCAGCTTGCTTGCCGGGCGCGGCAACCTCCTTGCCGTCCTTCTTGAAGTTCTTTTTACCCTTGCCTTTCTTGAACTTAGTGGTTTTATTGACCATCAACACTTGATGTTCCTTTCTGACTTCTACCTCTGCTGATTTCAGCATAGCAAATACTTCAGGAATGGTCTTTTCCATCCCCTGCATATTGAAGTTCATCACAAAGCTCTTGTAGCTTGGTGGAAGCGACTGGAGGATTCTGTCAATGACCGCATCATCCGGGAGATTAACTCCCAGCTGAGTCAAGCGGTTATGCAACCCAGACATAGTGAGTATGTGCTCACTGACAGAACTGTTTTCCTCCATCTTACAGCTGAAGAATTTGTCGGAGACTTCATATCTCTCGACCCGGGCATGAGCTTGGAAAACCATTTTCAGCTCTTCGAACATCTCATATGCTCCATGTCTCTCAAAACGTTTTTGGAGCCCCGGCTCTAGGCTGTAAAGCATGCCGCACTGAACGAGGGAGTAGTCATCGAAACGTGCCTGCCAAGCGTTCATAACATCTTGTTCTGCAGGGAGAACGGGTGCGTCACCAAGCGGTGCTTGTAGGACATAATCTTTCTTGGCAGCTATGAGGATGATCCTCAGGTTCCGGACCCAGTCCGTATAGTTGTTGCCATCGTCTTTCAGCTTAGTTTTCTCTAGGAACGCGTTGAAGTTGAGGACTACGTTGGCCATTTGATCTACAAGACATATTGCAAAGATTTTAGACTAAGTTCATGATAATTAAGTTCAACTAATCAAATTATTAGTGAACTCCCACTTAGATTAGACATCCCTCTAGTCATCTAAGTATTACATGATCCGAGTTAACTAGACCGTGTCCGATCATCACGTGAGACGGACTAGTCAACATCGGTGAACATCTTCATGTTGATCGTATCTTCTATACGACTCATGCTCGACCTTTCGGTCTTCTGTGTTCCGAGGCCATGTCTGTACATGCTAGGCTCGTCAAGTCAACCTAAGTGTTTGCATGTGTAAATCTGTCTTACACCCGTTGTATGTGAACGTCTGAATAAAACACCCGATCATCACGTGATGTTTTGAAACAGCGAACTGTCGCAACGGTGCACAGTTAGGGGGAACACTTCTTGAAATTGGTATGAGGGATCACCTTATTTACTACCGTCGTTCTAAGTAAACAAGATGCAAAACATGATAAACATCACATGCAATCAAATAATAAACGTGACATGATATGGCCAATATCACACAGCTCCTTTGATCTCCATCTTGGGGCTCCATGATCATCTTATCACCGGCTTGACACCATGATCTCCATCATCATGATCTCCATCATCGTGTCTCCATGAAGTTGCTCGCCAACCATTACTTCTACTACTATGGCTAACGCGTTTAGCAATAAAGTAAAGTAATTTACATGGTGTTTCTTGATGACACGCAGGTCATATAAAAGAATAAAGACAACTCCTATGGCTCCTGCCGGTTGTCATACTCATCGACATGCAAGTCGTAAATCCTATTACAATATCATGAACATCTCATACATCACATATAGATCATTCATCATTCATCACAACTTTGGCCATATCATATCACAAACCACTTGCTGCAAAAACAAGTTAGACGTCCTCTAATTGTTGTTGCATGTTTTACGTGGCTGAATTAGGGTTCTAGCAAGAACGTTTTCTTACCTATGTTAAAGCCACAACGTGATTTGTCAACTTCTATTTACCCTTCATAAGGACCCTGTTCATCGATTCCGCTCCAACTAAAGTAGGAGAGACAGACACCCGCCAGCCACCTTATGCAACTAGTGCATGTTAGTCGGTGGAACCGGTCTCACGTAAGCGTACGTGTAAGGTTGGTCCGGGCCGCTTCATCCCACAATACCGCTGAAGCAAGAAAGGACTAGTAACGGCAAGAAAGTTGACAAATCTACGCCCACAACAAATTGTGTTCTACTCGCGCAAGAAGAACTACGCATAGACCTAGCTCATGATGCCACTGTTGGGGAACGTTGCAGAAAACAAAAATTTTCCTACTCGTTTCACCAAGATCATCTAGGAGTTCATCTAGCAACGAGTCATTGGATGCATCTACATACCTTTGTAGATCGCGAGCGGAAGCGTTCAAAGAACGGGGATGATGTAGTCGAACACGACGTGATCCAAATCACCGGAGATCCTAGCACCGAACGGACGGCACCTCCGCGTTCAACACACGTACGGAACAGCCACGTCTCCTCCTTCTTGATCCAGCAAGGGAGGGAGGAGAGGTTGAGGGAGATGGCACCAGCAGCAGCACGACGGCATGGTGTTGATGGAGCTGCAGTACTCCGGCAGAGCTTCGCTAAGCGCTATGGAGTTGGAGGAGGTGTTGGGGAGGGAGAAGGAGGCAACCTAAGGCCAAGGACTCAAGGTATGAGGTCCCTCCTCTCCCCCACTATATATAGGGGTGCCAAGGGGGGGTGGTGCGCAGCCTAGGAGATCCAATCTCCTATGGCCGGCGGCCAAGGGGAGGTTTCCCTCCCCCCAAAGGCACCTAGGAGGTGCCTCAACCCCCTAGGACTCTTTCCCCCCTTAACCCTAGGCGCATGGGCCTATGTGGGGCTGGTGCCCTTGGCCCAAGCAGGCCAAGGCGCACCCCCTACAGCCCATGTGGCCCCCGGGGATGGGTGGCCCCACCCGGTGGGCCCCCGGGACCCCTCCGGTGGTCCCGGTACAATACCGATAACCCCGAAACTTGTCCCGATGCCCGAAACAGGACTTCCCATATATAAATCTTTACCTCCGGACCATTCCGGAACTCCTCGTGACGTCCGGGATCTCATCCGGGACTCCGAACAACATTCGGGTTACTGCATATACATATCCCTACAACCCTAGCGTAACTGAACCTTAAGTGTGTAGACCCTACGGGTTCGGGAGACATGTAGACATGACCGAGACGACTCTCCGGTCAATAACCAACAGCGGGATCTGGATACCCATGTTGGCTCCCACATGCTCCACGATGATCTAATCGGATGAACCACGATGTCGAGGATTCTATCAACCCCGTATGCTATTCCCTTTGTCTATCGATATGTTACTTGCCCGAGATTCGATCGTCGGTATCCCAATACCTCGTTCAATCTCGTTACCGGCAAGTCACTTTACTCGTACCGTAATGCATGATCCCGTGACCAAACACTTGGTCACTCTGAGCTCATTATGATGATGCATTACCGAGTGGGCCCAGTGATACCTCTCCGTCATACAGAGTGACAAATCCCAGTCTCGATCCATATAAAACAATAGATACTTTCGGAGATACCTGTAGTGCACCTTTATAGTCACCCAGTTACGTTGTGACGTTTGATACACCCAAAGCACTCCTACGGTATCCAGGAGTTATACGATCTCATGGTCGAAGGAAGAGATACTTTGACATTGCAAAACTCTAGCAAACGAACTATACGATCTTGTGCTATGTTTAGGATTGGGTCTCGTCCATCACATCATTCTCCTAATGATGTGATCTCGTTATCAATGACATCCAGTGTCCATAGTCAGGAAATCATGACTATCTGTTGATCAACGAGCTAGTTATCTAGAGGCTCACTAGGGACATGTTGGTGTCTGTTATTCACACATGTATTACGATTTCCGGATAACACAATTATAGCATGAATAAAGACAATTATCATGAACAAGGAAATATAATAATAATGCTTTTATTATTGCCTCTAGGGCATATTTCCAACACGCCGGACTCATCGTCATTGAAGCCAGGTTCAGGGGCTACTGAGGGAGTCCTGGACTAGGGGGTGCCCGGACAGTCAGACTATCATCATCCGCCGGACTCCAAGACTACGAAGATACAAGATTGAAGACTCCGTCCCGTGTCCGGATGGGACTTTCCTTGGCGTGGAAGGCAAGCTTGGCGATACGGATATGTAGATCTCCTACCATTGTAACCAACTCTGTGTAACCCTAGCCCTCTCCGGTGTCTATATAAACCGAAGGGTTTTAGTCCGTAGGACACAACATCCATGACAACAATCATACCATAGGCTAGCTTCTAGGGTTTAGCCTCCTTGATCTCGTGGTAGATCCACTCTTGTAATACACATCATCAATATTAATCAAGCAGGACGTAGGTTTTACCTCCATCAAGAGGGCCCGAACTTGGGTATGTCAGGACCCCGACTCAATGCCACATCGATCTAGCATGTAACACCCCATATCACTTTGCGGCCTCACACACGGTATTCCCACGGGTGTCGCCTTACCTTTGCCCGGGACCGTTTGCGTCTTTTGGCACACGTATATGATAGTGTCGCTAGCATCGATATGGTAAGGAGCCCGGGCTGACATGGCTAGTCGTAAACCCAAAGTGGCACAAACTTACAGGGACAGGCATCCATGACCCAACATCGAACGTGTCGGTCATCAGCGAGTGAATCCAGGCTGTAGCACTGGGCTAGCAGGACTCCGGTGAACCGGGCTGTAGCGGGCTAACAGGACTCCGGTATTCATCGCGTGACATTTCCCCGAAGGGACAGACACAGGAATGAAGAAGGACACATGCCGGCCAGCCTAAGTGTTCCGGAGCAGTAGCAAGCTACCAAGGCTCAATGGAAACACTAGGAGACATTTCCCGGTAAGAGAGGCTACTAAAGATAAACAACTAGATAGTCAGATCTCACACATACCAAGCATTTCAATAACATACACACAATATGCTCGATATGTGCAATACAACATGGCATCACAAAATGACTCTACGACTCAAGTATTTATTCAATAGGCTCCGAGGAGCGAGATATTACAAACAGGGGTCTCACGACCCAACATTCAGAGCATACAAGTCAAAGCACATGCGGAAGCTATCATGTCTGAGTACAGACATCTATAAATGAAAAAGGCTGAGAAGCCTGACTATCTACCAGATCCTGCCGAGGGCACAAGATCGTAGCTGAGGTCACAAGCTAAACGTCGAAGTCCACGCGAAACTACTAGTGAGACCGAAGTCTCTCTGCAAAAACATAAAATAGGCAAACGTGAGTACAAATGTACCCAGCAAGACTTACATCAGAACTAACTACATATGCATCATTATCAACAAAGGGGATGGTGGAGTTTAACTGCAGCAAGCCAGCTTTGACTCAGTGGCTATCCTGAACTATGACTGCAAGTAACTCTTTTGAGGTGGCGCACACGAGTCCACATATTCACCAACCAATACACCACTATGGATCCGCTCCCGTCTCCCTACGAGAACGCCATCCATAGCACTCACGCTTATCTTGCGTATTTTAGAGTATCCACTTTCACTTGTCTATGAACTGATATAAGGGGTCCACGTTTCCATATCCGAGGAATCCGGCTATTCGAATAGATAATGATAACCCTGCAGGGGTGTACTTCTTCACACACGCTCCCGCCACTTACCGCCCTGTACACATCATGTACCTCGGCAACCTTCAAGCGGAAGCCGGGCGAGGGAGTCGGCCACGACCTGACTAACCGAACAAGTCTCTAGTCCAGGTTTATCGCCTATTCGGGTTCCATCCGCAAGGAGATCCGGCCGGGGTGTCGCTTACGGCCCCAAACGATGTGTGCAGGGTTCCCAAGCCCACCAACCGGGTGCCACTTGGTACACCGGGCCACTGTGCCTAGTCTGTCCCAAGCCCACCTGTACCGGGTGCCACTTGGTAGACTACTAACACTACCTACAAACACCAAAAACTAGTTGCAACTCCTGGACAGAGATCATGTTGATTAATAAGTCGAGAGGGGCACTTAAGCATTCCAATGTGTGGTAGTAGCTGGTCATGGATCACAAACACAGAACTCAGTTCCTGAGGACGGCTGCAATGAGACAACCCACCATGTACTCCTACATGGCCTCTCACCGCTACCTTTACCAAATCGTGTTCACACACTTAGCTCACACACATTGGGACATGTTCACACGCCTCTGATTCATCCCCGATGAATCAGACCTGACTCAACTCTAAGCAATAGCAGGCATGACAACAAACATGAATGAGTAGGCACAACAGGGCTCAAACAACTCCTACTCATGCTAGTGGGTTTCATCTATTTACTGTGGAATGACAGGTCATGCAAAGGATAAAGGGGTTCAGCTACCGCAGCAAGTAACAAATATGTCGTCGTTGTCCTAATGCAGTAAAAGAGAGCAGGAGCGAGAGAGTGGGATTTTATCGGAATGAACAAGGGGGTTTTGCTTGCCTGGCACTTCTGAAGATAACATTGAGTCTTCATCAGTGTCAACGATCACATCATCGGTATCACGTCTATCGAGAGGGGACAAATACCGGCAACACAGAAGGAAACACAATCAATGCAATGCACAATATGATGCATGATCATGACATGGCAAGATGAATGTGTTTTGGGCTAATGCATCTAGCAACAGATTAAATGAAGTTGGTTTGAATACAAGATTCAAATTCAAACTCCATATGTGATTATTCAAATGCCATTTAATTGATTTGTGCTAAACAGCAGCCATAAGTTGTTCTAACATGCATGAAAATGGTACAGATGGATTCCTTGAATTTTTCTGATAATTTTTCATATATAAATTATTTAATTTGGAGTTACGGTTAATTTTCTATGATTTATTGAAGTTTTAGCTATTTCTGGAATTTCCTGATTATTATAAAATAAACTAAATTCCAGAAAAGGAATATGGCGTCAGCATGACCTCACCCTGACGTCATCAGGTCAACAGGGCGGTCCAGGTCAAACCTGACGTGTGGGGTCCACACGTCAGTGACACGGGTTAAACAGGGGGGTTTAGTTTAGTTTAATTAAAGATTAGGGCACTAGGGCCCACATGTCAGTGTCAGCAGGGGGTAATTAGTTTAACTAATCCGATTAGTGCTAATCCTAATTTAGTTAGTGGCCAGAGGCCCACACGTCAGTGACACAGGGTCAAACTGGGCCCAGCAAGTCAACTGTCAACGGGGTCAACCCCACCGGCGACTTGACGCCGGCGAGGCCAACCGTGGCGGCGAGCCTCGGGTTTGCATCTCCGGCGACCAAACGGCCGGTGGAGGGCATCTACGTGACGCTGGTGGACTCGCGCGTCGAGTGGTGCAGGCGTTGGGTGCGGGGGTGGCCGGAGTTGTCGCCGGCGTCGACCTTGGCGGTCGCCGGAGCTCGGGTGAGCTCGGGGTCGACGCTACGGTGGCCGGGGAGACTCGTGCGGGGCACCTATGTGCTCTACGTGGCGCGGGAAGGGAGTTGAGCACGACGGCCGGACCGCTAGGTGGCCGGAGACTCGTCGGCGGCGGTCACAGGCGGCGGCGCGTACGGGCGAGCAAGGGGTGGCGGCTACGGCGCACGAGAGCGAGAACGGAGAGGGGGAAAAGATTCGGTGGCTCACGGCGGTTGCAGCAGACGTCGAAGCGGGCTCGGGGAAGGCCGGACGGTGACGAGTCGACGATGGGGATCCACGGCGGCCGGCGATGAAGAAGAGGCCGGTGACGGTGTTTTGAGGCGTCCGGCGTCGAGTGAGTCGACGGGGAGGACGAGGGCGTTGAGGCGGAGGCCATGGACACGTCGGCGAGGCGAGGGAGGGCCTGTGGCCGCGGTGGTTCTAGTCGGCGGCGATGGCTGCGTTCGGGTTCGGGCGAGAGAGAGGGAGCATAGGAGAGAGGGGATGCAGCGGGGGAGGAAGAGGAGCGAGGGGACACGAGGCCTCGTCGTGGCGTCGCTAGGGAGGCCGGGGGGAAGCAGGAGGTGGCCGGGAAGCAGGAGGTGGCCGGGGCGCGTGGCCGCGCGCGCCGGGCGCGTGCCCGTCCTCCTGGCAGGGAGGAAGACGACAGGGGAGGGAGGCGGCGGTGGGCTTGGCCAGCGGGAGGAGCTGGGCCGGCTGGGCTGGACAGGTAAGCGCCAGGTAGGCTTCTGCTCTGTCTTTTACTTATTCTTTTCTATTTTTTTCTGCAGCTTTGTGGCTTTATTAAAAATACTAAATCAATCCCAAAAATCATGCAACTGCTCATGACCACTGTTAGAAATATATCCTACAGTAAACATTTCAGTTTGGGATTATTTGAGCATTTAAAATATTTTATAGTATTTAAATGCCCAAATGCAAATAAGTAATGATTTAAATTCAAAGTCCCAAAAATAAATCCTTTTAAAATGTTCATCATTTTTGGTTTGGATCAAAACCCTTGCCAAAAATATTAAACATCTAAGGAGAGCATTTTGGAGCAATGAATGAGATTTTAGGGTTTTTGCCCATCTTTTATTTAGGGTTTTGAGGCTTCCAATTTCCCTCAGTTCAAATTTCAGAATTTAAACATGATGCACACATGAAGCTAGCCTAGAGCATTACCAGAAGCTAGGGATGTGACAACTCACCCCCACTGAACAAGAATCTCGTCTCAAGATTCAAGCGTAGGGTAGGATGAAGGGGAAACGCAAACTAGTACAATCTTCACGATCCAGGTTGCACTTCAAATGAACGTTGATTTGAACACCATCTTTGTCTTGTCGTCTTGCTCTGAGAACTCCAGCTAATCATGACAAGAAGAGGAAAGGAAAACTCTAGAAGGGTCGATCTTCTCGAAGATCGAACAACTCACGGAATGAGACATAGGACCATTTCTTGGGTTGAGACACGAGATACACATCGAGAGGGGTGGAAGAAACGGATGACGAAGGTTCACTAGGTGGACAACAATTCCACACTTAAGAAGGTGGTGATCGGTTGTCAACATAGCGAGGAGTTGAATTGCCATGATACCACGACGAAACATCCTGGAGGAGGGTGATTCGTAGATTATTATCTTGAGTGGCAAAAAGAATTACTTTTGATTCAGAGATCATTGAAACTCTTCATACCAGCCTAAGGCAATTCACAACGATCGTTTGGAGAGGGTCGGTAGAATGGCATACTCGGACTTGGACGATGTGGATTACCTTGTTGAAGACAACGTAATGGATGAACTTGCTTACCACCGGAGATGGAAGAGACCCATGGTAGAATGGCACATTGGCGGTGCAAGCTAGGAACAAAATGCAAATGCTGGGAATGATTCTGGTAACTGGGGAAGAACCCAACAATAGAGGGTGAATTCACTGTTTGAAAAGGTCATAGCATTGCCGAGGAAACTGAGAGCAAACCCAGTTAGTGCCGATGATAACACCTAGCGCTTGTGCGTGCTCTCAAGAACTTGAGCATTTCCATATTCATCAAGGTTTTACCAACATCCGTGTCAAGGATCCTGGCAACACAACATACCACCATGATGAACAATGATGGACGATGCAGATGCATAGGAAGATAACATCAACTCAGATTTCATCCTAGCGAGGCCAAGGAAACAAAATCTGGATGATCGACCGAGAGACATTTAGCACTCCGCTTCTAATGTTCTCCTTGATGTGCTAGTGTAATCCAATCATTGAAAAGGTTTGGTAACTAGACAACAAGTAAAAGGTCGGACTTCGGGAGCAATAGAATCCATAAGGAACAGTTACGGAGGTAATTCCTACGAAATCCTTATGGGGAGGTGGCCAACTTCCTCCAACAAGATAATACAATAATAGGTCTTCCGGCTGGGTGTGTTGGCCACGACATCCACTTTACCGGTTATCGAGGGACCAATATTATAGTTCTTGGGAAATATTCCAACCATCATATCTGCCTGAGGCTCAGATCTGGTTGGTGTCAGGATATTCCAGACTCATCGAGTCTAGGAAGAAAAATGAAAGTTTGCAACACAAATCGACGAGATGACGTTGCGAGATTCTCAGGAAATGAACTACGATAGCAAGCTCCAAAACATGAGCTGGTTCTGCTACAAACATGTGAACACGTTGTTCCATACAAGCATGCCCACATGGTAGTCTTACAATAAAACACTACCGAGTTCTGGTTGGGAGCCATCATCGAGGATATCGAAGTCTTTACGCAAGTCCATGGATTAGATCCCAAGCATAGACTTCTTTTCCTTGAACGAGTCAATCAGTGGCTTGGTGTGCTAGGATATACATATAGAATGGAGGTTGCAAATCTCCAGACCACAGGATACTTCGCACGTATGCATGACTGACTTGGGATGATTCCAGAGGAAGCAAAACTAACTTTCTCAAATTCACGGCGGCAACTTTCACCAAATGCACGTGTATAAGAGGAAGTCACTCCTTTCATCAAACAATTACTTCATGAGCTAGCATGAAGAAAATGCCTTCAAAAGTTTCCAACACTAGCTTAATGTTCAACAAAATCATGGAGGAGATAAGGATGTTGTCAATGGGCTCAACAACAATTCTTCCGGGTTTCCCTTTAAAAGGAATTCCATAGTTAAGTGAACAAGTGATAGCATTGGTCAGGCCAAAGATGTAATGGTGTATGCTCGAGGGATCAACCACGAATAAGACAACATTACGAGCATCATTGGTACTGATTTGATTTGACGATAGCCCACACTCAAATCAAAGGATTGATAAGACAATAGGTCCAGCAACTGATCACAGGGACCAATCGATGAAGATATCATCTTTCTTCAACACACACTACACAAGATTATCCCTTTGGAACGAACTAAGTCAGGCAAGCTTTTATCCTCCAACTCTCCAAGTTGTTGTCTAGCTTAACCAACTAGTTCAGGGATATCTAACACCGATTCTTGGAGAGAAGGTGGTTCACAAGAAACCAACTTGATCACGAGCTCAACATAACGGTCAGGTGACGACCTGGTGATACTTCCGGGAAGATATTCAGAAAATCATGAACCACCTGTATGTTACTAAGCTCGAGAACAATCTCGCTTTTGAGGGCAAGACGATATGATCAAATGAGTGAGGACTTGACAAGATCCTAACTCATCAATCGAGGGGTGCACCGAAATAAATACTAGGTAGCACGATCAGTCTTAGAAGGATGATTCAAAAATCAACACGCTAAGAATGAGGTTATCGTCCATTTAACTACCAAGCAACGAGGTTGCTGGGAGTATTGATTTCACACATCACAATTCATTTGTCGGTATTCCGGTTGCATCAACACGAGGGCCGAGGAATGACTAATGATGGTGAGAAGTATCACTACGTCAAAATTCATGAGAGTTGGTGCAGTTCTCATGACAATTCTGACATAAAGGGGGTAATACTCCAAGGTAGAACAAAACCAAAAGCTGGATTGGCATTTGATCTGCGGAATACAACTACTTTGACCCAATCCTAGATATGGATGAGGTACTGGAGTTTGTTTCTCCTAGTCATTTTGCGATAGAATGGCTTGACGGACCACAAGAATAATAGACATCGATAAACGAATGCCCGCATACTCTTGACTATCAATTGATAGACGAGGGTCAGAATGCAACTAAAGAGAACAACTCAAAGGAACATACGATTTTCTGAGTTGTGGATGCATGGTTTGGCATGTCGAACGAATTCAACATATTTCTTCCGGGCAATCCATGCGGAAAGGTAGAACTGGTAGAGCCACAATATATAATGGAGAACTCATCAACAATAATCCTGTTGTGATATTTCAGTTCAACGAGGAACTTCTGCCATAAGTAGTTCATGGTATTTGGAAGAAGAAGATACCACGGACTTCAAGGACTATCGCAAAGGTTACTAATATCCTAAAGGCATTAGCAATTACTATCAACATGAAGTAGGTAGAGTGAATCTCGGGTTCAGAACCCAGGAGTAGAATACCTACTACTAAGTAGCATCACGGAATGCTTTCGAAGACAATGGCCAGAACCATCACACTGGGACACCAATCATGGCTAAATTACTAGGTGATCCCCTAAGACACCTAGGGTCATAATACCAGCTCCAACATATATGTCAAGGCAATAAAGTACCTCAACTCACCGATTAGTGTGGTTAATCTGGCCCAAAGGAACATCAAAACGGGAGGAAGGAATTTGCAAATTGCATCAGATTGTATAGAAACCTGGGATGACTCGGATAGCATAACGGCTGTAAATGCTCAGAAAAGATTTGAGACATTCACAAAATGGTGGCATAACCACTCAGAAGCACAATATCAAGGTTTCGAGATCAACAGTTAACATACAGAAGATAGTAGAAACTGAACTCAAGCTTAAATCCAACAATCTTATAAGTCCACTGATTAGTAACACGTGATCCTGATAGAAAGAAGAGAAAGCCTAGTTCTTAATCCCCGTAGGAAAGATAAGATGACTCAGATCAGAAGGGCATAAGGTATAAGGAGTAAAAAGAGCCTTACGTTCCATCCCACAATCAATTCCCTTATATAACTAAAGCATTTCTAGACTCAACTTCGACCAGTTTGGCTTGGTAATCCTACAGGCAGTCAAGCTCTGATACCAACACTGTCAGGACCCCGACTCAATGCCACATCGATCTAGCATGTAACACCCCATATCACTTTGCGGCCTCACGCACGGTATTCCCACGGGTGTCGCCTTACCTTTGCCCGGGACCGTTTGCGTCTTTTGGCACACGTATATGATAGTGTCGCTAGCATCCATATGGTAAGGAGCCCGGGCTGACATGGCTAGTCGTAAACCCAAAGTGGCACAAACTTACAGGGACAGGCATCCATGACCCAACATTGAACGTGTCGGTCATCAGCGAGTGAATCCAGGCTGTAGCACTGGGCTAGCAGGACTCCGGTGAACCGGGCTGTAGCGGGCTAACAGGACTCCGGTATTCATCGCGTGACATTTCCCCGAAGGGACAGACACAGGAACGAAGAAGGACACATGCCGGCCAGCCTAAGTGTTCCGGAGCAGTAGCAAGCTACCAAGGCTCAATGGAAACACTAGGAGACATTTCCCGGTAAGAGAGGCTACTAAAGATAAACAACTAGATAGTCAGATCCCACACATACCAAGCATTTCAATAACATACACACAATATGCTCGATATGTGCAATACAACATGGCATCACAAAATGACTCTACGACTCAAGTATTTATTCAATAGGCTCCAAGGAGCGAGATATTACAAACAGGGGTCTCACGACCCAACATTCAGAGCATACAAGTCAAAGCACATGCGGAAGCTATCATGTCTGAGTACAGACATCTATAAATGAAAAAGGCTGAGAAGCCTGACTATCTACCAGATCCTGCCGAGGGCACAAGATCGTAGCTGAGGTAACAAGCTAAATGTCGAAGTCCACGCGAAACTACTAGTGAGACCGAAGTCTCTCTGCAAAAACATAAAATAGGCAAACGTGAGTACAAATGTACCCAGCAAGACTTACATCAGAACTAACTACATATGCATCATTATCAACAAAGGGGATGGTGGAGTTTAACTACAGCAAGCCAGCTTTGACTCGGTGGCTATCCTGAACTATGACTGCAAGTAACTCTTTTGAGGTGGCGCACACGAGTCCACATATTCACCAACCAATACACCACTATGGATCCGCTCCCGTCTCCCTACGAGAACGCCATCCATAGCACTCACGCTTATCTTGCGTATTTTAGAGTATCCACTTTCACTTGTCTATGAACTGATATAAGGGGTCCACGTTTCCATATCCGAGGAATCCGGCTATTCGAATAGATAATGATAACCCTGCAGGGGTGTACTTCTTCACACACGCTCCCGCCACTTACCGCCCTGTACACGTCATGTACCTCGGCAACCTTCAAGCGGAAGCCGGGCGAGGGAGTCGGCCACGACCTGACTAACCGAACAAGTCTCTAGTCCAGGTTTATCGCCTATTCGGGTTCCATCCGCAAGGAGATCCGGCCGGGGTGTCGCTCACGGCCCCAAACGATGTGTGCAGGGTTCCCAAGCCCACCTCGACGGGTGGATCTACGCTTGGTACACCGTGCCACTGTGCCTAGTCTGTCCCAAGCCCACCTGTACCGGGTGCCACTTGGTAGACTACTAACACTACCTACAAACACCAGAAACTAGTTGCAACTCCTGGACAGAGATCATGTTGATTAATAAGTCGAGAGGGGCACTTAAGCATTCCAATGTGTGGTAGTAGCTGGTCATGGATCACAAACACAGAACTCAGTTCCTGAGGACGGCTGCAATGAGACAACCCACCATGTACTCCTACATGGCCTCTCACCGCTACCTTTACCAAATCGTGTTCACACACTTAGCTCACACACATTGGGACATGTTCACACGCCTCTGATTCATCCCCGATGAATCAGACCTGACTCAACTCTAAGCAATAGCAGGCATGACAACAAACATGAATGAGTAGGCACAACAGGGCTCAAACAACTCCTACTCATGCTAGTGGGTTTCATCTATTTACTGTGGAACGACAGGTCATGCAAAGGATAAAGGGGTTCAGCTACCGCAGCAAGTAACAAATATGTCGTCGTTGTCCTAATGCAGTAAAAGAGAGCAGGAGCGAGAGAGTGGGATTTTATCGGAATGAACAAGGGGGTTTTGCTTGCCTGGCACTTCTGAAGATAACATTGAGTCTTCATCAGTGTCAACGATCACATCATCGGTATCACGTCTATCGAGAGGGGACAAATACCGGCAACACAGAAGGAAACACAATCAATGCAATGCATAATATGATGCATGATCATGACATGGCAAGATGAATGTGTTTTGGGCTAATGCATCTAGCAACAGATTAAATGAAGTTGGTTTGAATACAAGATTCAAATTCAAACTCCATATGTGATTATTCAAATGCCATTTAATTGATTTGTGCTAAACAGCAGCCATAAGTTGTTCTAACATGCATGAAAATGGTACAGATGGATTCCTTGAATTTTTCTGATAATTTTTCATATATAAATTATTTAATTTGGAGTTACGGTTAATTTTCTATGATTTATTGAAGTTTTAGCTATTTCTGGAATTTCCTGATTATTATAAAATAAACTAAATTCCAGAAAAGGAATATGGCGTCAGCATGACCTCACCCTGACATCATCAGGTCAACAGGGCGGTCCAGGTCAAACCTGACGTGTGGGGTCCACACGTCAGTGACACGGGTTAAACAGGGGGGTTTAGTTTAGTTTAATTAAAGATTAGGGCACTAGGGCCCACATGTCAGTGTCAGTAGGGGGTAATTAGTTTAACTAATCCGATTAGTGCTAATCCTAATTTAGTTAGTGGCCAGAGGCCCACACGTCAGTGACACAGGGTCAAACTGGGCCCAGCAAGTCAACTGTCAACGGGGTCAACCCCACCGGCGACTTGACGCCGGCGAGGCCAACCGCGGCGGCGAGCCTCGGGTTTGCATCTCCGGCGACCAAACGGCCGGCGGAGGGCATCTACGTGACGCTGGTGGACTCGCGCGTCGAGTGGTGCAGGCGTTGGGTGCGGGGGTGGCCGGAGTTGTCGCCAGCGTCGACCTTGGCGGTCGCCGGAGCTCGGGTGAGCTCGGGGTCGACGCTACGGTGGCCGGGGAGACTCGTGCGGGGCACCTATGTGCTCTACGTGGCGCGGGAAGGGAGTTGAGCACGACGGCCGGACCGCTAGGTGGCCGGAGACTCGTCGGCGGCGGTCACAGGCGGCGGCGCGTACGGGCGAGCAAGGGGTGGCGGCTACGGCGCACGAGAGCGAGAACGGAGAGGGGGAAAAGATTCGGTGGCTCACGGCGGTTGCAGCAGACGTCGAAGCGGGCTCGGGGAAGGCCGGACGGTGACGAGTCGACGATGGGGATCCGCGGCGGCCGGCGATGAAGAAGAGGCCGGTGACGGTGTTTTGAGGCGTCCGGCGTCGAGTGAGTCGACGGGGAGGACGAGGGCGTTGAGGCGGAGGCCATGGACACGTCGGCGAGGCGAGGGAGGGCCTGTGGCCGCGGTGGTTCTAGTCGGCGGCGATGGCTGCGTTCGGGTTCGGGCGAGAGAGAGGGAGCAGAGGAGAGAGGGGATGCAGCGGGGGAGGAAGAGGAGCGAGGGGATACGAGGCCTCGTCGTGGCGTCGCTAGGGAGGCCGGGGGGAAGCAGGAGGTGGCCGGGAAGCAGGAGGTGGCCGGGGCGCGTGGCCGCGCGCGCCGGGCGCGTGCCCGTCCTCCTGGCAGGGAGGAAGACGACAGGGGAGGGAGGCGGCGGTGGGCTGGGCCAGCGGGAGGAGCTGGGCCGGCTGGGCTGGACAGGTAAGCGCCAGGTAGGCTTCTGCTCTGTCTTTTACTTATTGTTTTCTATTTTTTTCTGCAGCTTTGTGGCTTTATTAAAAATACTAAATCAATCCCAAAAATCATGCAACTGCTCATGACCACTGTTAGAAATATATCCTACAGTAAACATTTCAGTTTGGGATTATTTGAGCATTTAAAATATTTTATAGTATTTAAATGCCCAAATGCAAATAAGTAATGATTTAAATTCAAAGTCCCAAAAGTAAATCCTTTTAAAATGTTCATCATTTTTGGTTTGGATCAAAACCCTTGCCAAAAATATTAAACATCTAAGGAGAGCATTTTGGAGCAATGAATGAGATTTTAGGGTTTTTGCCCATCTTTTATTTAGGGTTTTGAGGCTTCCAATTTCCCTCAGTTCAAATTTCAGAATTTAAACATGATGCACACATGAAGCTAGCCTAGAGCATTACCAGAAGCTAGGGATGTGACAGGGTAAAACATCGTGTCCCTCGTCTCCTGTTACCATCCGCCTAGACGCACAGTTCGGGACCCCCTACCCGAGATCCGCCGGTTTTGACACCGATAGTGTCCTTTCCCATTGATAGCAGGGGCAGCAAGGCACGTATTGTATTGTTGCCATCGAGGATAAAAAAATGGGGTTTATATCATATTGCTTGAGTTTATCCCTCTACATCATGTCATCTTGCCTAATGCATTACTCTGTTCTTATGAACTTAACTAGTAGAATGCCCGTGTGTTGCTACGGGCTTTTCAAATATTTGACTGAAGTTATATATAAACATAATGCATATTAACTTTCACATTTATACAAAAGATAATCTATAATTGTTGAAGTCAACTTCATTTGCAATTTAAATGATAAAAAAGGCAATTTTACGGTGTATACATAGAGAGCGATGATCCAATTAATAATCTATTACAAATTAAAATCTACTTGATGCGCTTATGATATTCTTGCACAGTATCAAAAAATTTATCATTAGCTGCATTCACATGATATTTAAGCATGTATAATAGAACTACTTCCACAACTCTTAACCATTGTGCACAAGCAATATATGTAATTAGTACGAATATTTTACGTGGAAGACCTAAAAGTATGCAACGGAGTTTACCGTGCAAACCAGACGAACCAATTTTTAACTTTTCCACCAGAGCATAATCTAGAGCACAATTTTATATTTGTTTTTTGGTTTTTTATGTTGTGAAAAAGTTGTATAAACTTTTGGCCCCTTCCAGCGATGTCGCCTTGGAACCCTTGTTGAATGGATTCGTTTTGAATGTCACTAGAATACATCTCTCTCTCATATGCTACAAAAATAATCATATAAAATTGGATATTTCGTATTATCATGTATGACATACATATAAATAAGGATTATTTGTACGCACCTATTCTCATGATATTTCAGTCCGCTCCGTCATCGTTACATCAATGCCTAAGCCCGTTGATATTTTTAAGGGACAATTGCATTTTTACCCCTAGTTGGTTCCTACCCACGGGTTTTGCCCTTACTTTTCGAGCTTGCTCAGTTTTGCCCTTACCTTTTTGATCGAGGTCCCTCGAATGCCCTTTGACTGTTTGACCAAAACTTTAAAAATTCATAACTAAATCATACGAACTCAGAAAAATGCAAATAAGATATGAAAATGTTCAGATAAACATTACCTTTACGGGAATATCATTTGCATTCAGGACAAAAGCATCATTTAAACTACCCGAGGTAATTAATGTTATTAACATTATTAAAAATAAATAGGTATAAACAATATTTTTTTCATGAATAAAAATTACATGCAAATGTAGGTGATGTTTTCTAAACATCCTGATAACTTATTTGCATTTTTCTGAGTTTGTATCAACTTGTTATAAATGTTCTAACGACTTTGACCATTATTTGGAAACTTCATAACAAGTTGATACGAACTCAGGAAAATGCAAATAAGGTATCAGGATGTTCACAAAACATCACCTACATTTGCATATAATTTTTATTCACGAAAAAAATATTATTTATACCTATTTATTTTTAATAATGTTAATAACATTAATTACCTCGGGTAGTTTAAACGATGCTTTTATCCTGAATGCAAATGATATGCCCAGAAAAGTAATGTTTATCTGAACATTTTGATGTCTTATTTGCATTTTTCTGAGTTCATATGAATTAGTTATGAATTTTTAAAGTTTTGGTCAGACGGTCAAAGGGCATTCGAGGGACCTCAATGAAAAAAGTAAGGGCAAAACTGAGCAAGCTCGAAAAGTAAGGGCAAAACCCGTGGGTAGGAACCAACTAGGGGTAAAAATGCAATTCTCCCTATTTTTAAAGCCTCCTTAGAATCCATCACTTCTTATCTCTGATGGACAAAAATAAAACATATAAAAATAAAAAATATTTTATACCGTATTATATAAACATATATAATATATTAAAATAAAAGTGAGACTAACACAGATGTTTTTACTCGAAAAAACACTAAGTACTCCTAATTAGTTTTTTTAGACAACCCAAGGCGTCCACCCACGCTGAAAACTCTTTAAGCACCTTGTGACCAGCGCAAATAATAATTTGTAGTTATGGGTACGTCAAGAAGATGGGCTAAGCTCGAGCTTGCTACAATTCGGAGGTGTTTTCTTTTCCACGTAATATACATCCTTATCCTCACAACACAGTGGCACCGTACAATTCCTCTCACTCTGTCAAGCTTACTCATGTCTGCGCCGCCTCCCGTCAATTGACAATGTCCCGCATCCTTCACTGGCCTCCACGGCGGCGACTGTCCCCCCTATCCCTGCCATATCTCCTCCATGTCGCGCGCCGAGACTGTCCTATCTTCCCTAGACGACTTCACCTGCATCCCCCATTCCCCTCCATGGTGGCTCGATTGGTTTTTGATCCACCGCGGCACAGCGTGCTTTACGCCCAGATCTGCAAGGCATCGGTTGTTGGGCAGAGGACAACATGAGTTGCGGAGGTGTGTTACGTCGTTTACAGCGTTGTCGCTTCTTGCTGTGTGACATAGCTGCAGTGCTCAACACGTCGGCAGCAGCGCACAGGCGCGCTGGTGCGGTAGAGCGCGACGGTGAAGATGGTTGCACGCTGGGCACGTAGTCTGGCCATGGGACACAACAGCTTGGTGCAGATTGCGCTGGCAGGCTTCCTGCTTGGGGATGTAGGAGTGAGATGCACGACACGACTCAAGGGTGGTGGCCGATGTGGACACGACAACTTGGTGCGGTAGCTGTCTGGCTACCTGACGCGAAGCTACACAACCATGGATTTCTCAAAAAGCTTTTATAGTATTTTGTTATGGAGGAATTTCTCAAAAAGCTTTTATATTTCTTTATGGAGGGAGTACGCATTAGCCGAAGCATTTCAGACTGAATGTTTTCTGAACTTCACAAGTCTACTACTAATTGATGTTGATATAAACAAATTGGGCAATGCATGTCACTGAGCAAATACAACATGACGATAAGTACACATGACAATCTTTCAACATAAGCTTCGTAGAGATTAGTTTGAAGGAGTACTTCATTGCAAGTTTGATACTTCCTCCGGTTCCAAATACTTGCCGCAATGGCATTTTTCTGAAAACCCCCTCCACAGTTGTCCGACATAACCCGCACTCCTCGATTCCCCTCCGACACCACACTCTGCTCCATCTCCATTTTCTCTCTGCCTGCTCGCCGGCCAGGCCACGCCGCCACGCCGCGTAGCTCAACGCCGCCACGCCGCCGCGTCGCGCCGCTCCACGCTGTCGCGCCATGCAGCTCCCCCGAGCCTCCTCCCGGTGCTCTCCCCCGTGCAGCTCCCCTGTTCTTTCCTCCGGACCTAAAAATCACTTATTTCCATATCGATCTGTAGGGCATGGGGACGAGGGCGGCGACGAGCGCGCCTGTTGCCACGGTGAGCTCAATACTCTTCGGCAGATCCCTTCCCCAAACTCTGCTCCTGACGACAGCTCATTGCTGGGGCTTCCCCCCATGGATGAGGAGGAGGACGACGAGTGCTGCCTGGCGGAGTTCTTCCGGCTGCTTCCTGGAGCGGTCCAGGGAGATGGGAAGCTCTCCTAATTGCTGGTGCGGCAGTTCTGCCCGATGGACTTCATCCAGCCGTCCTGGGCTGCATTAGCTGGTGGTGGCATGGCTTCATCGAGCGGAGCTACAAGTACAGAGAGCAGGTATACTTGTACAAGTACCTTTCTGACAGTTGTGTTCTGAACTCTGTTTCTGTAATTCACCATTTGCAATGCGTGTTGATGTTGGAGTATGTTGTTGGTGTTCAAGTACAGATTGTTGTGGAAGAATTTGCAATGCGTGTATACAACAGTAATTCATCATTTTGCAAGCACAGATAGATCAAATGATGTTCATGTTCAAATATGCTCATTTTGCAAGCACAGATAGATCAAATGCTGTCGATGTTCAAATATGTTGTTGGTGTTGATGGGATAGATATGCTCAATTGTTTTTATATGTAATTACCTGTGCTCTCGTGCTCATAATTAAAAATCCAAGGTTAGTGGTATCTGAAAAATAAAGCATTGTGGCTACTGGTTAGTGGTATCTGAAAATAAAGCTTTTGTAGACCTCCATACTATCTTAAAAAACTTTTGTAGACCTCTGCTATGTTGAAAAAGTTGTGGTTAAAAATGGATGTTTCTGTGTACTCCTACAAGTCAAGAATGTGCTCCTATTTATATAACATGCAGCACACAGTCAGTCATGGCAACGAACTGAACGAGCTCTTGTCGACAGCGGCCGTGCAACACGCCGGCGGCTTATCCTCGCCCCACCAGCTGCCACAGCAGCTACCCATCCAGCTGTTCTGTGACACCGCACAGTCAGTCATGGCCTCACTCACAGTCTGAAGGATGGGAAACGTGATCTATGGTCATGAGCCATGCAGATTGATCCTCTTGAGGGCATGGATGTGAAGATCGATATGTGATGTACAAGTGTCGCAACGATTTTGGTGGTACTGCTTGGTACTGCAAGTTGGATTATGTGATGTAAGAAATTGTAATTTGTCGACATGCTATTAGTTAATACTAATATTTTCTCCATGGTAATGGACAAAGTTTGATTTCAAGTATAAGTTTGAACTGAAATTGATTGGATGACCAAACTGTACCTGTTTGGATCTCTTTATTTTGTTGTATAGTTGCTTCTGTGGTATCTTCTCTACTTTCTTTGTACCATCATTGAAAGTAATATGGATAAGAGAGGGGTTTCAGAAATAGGTTGTGAAGTGATAACAATATTCAGATTGTGTGCATGGTCCAAAACTGAACCATGGATGTTCATAGGGGGACCGGGCCACCACAGATTCTTGGTTGGCTGGGTGCTATTCTGCTAGATGTTTCACGTAGCAAGACGACACCGTCAGGATTAAGTCAAAAAGCTGAATATCATTGATGCTTTGTCGATTTTTTGTCTGAATTTTATTCACCTGCATAATGTTGAGCTTCCTGTTCTAAATGAATTTGATGTACCCAATTTAGTCTCCTGCAGAATGTTGAGCTTTATGTGATAAATTAATATGATGTACATTGCGTGAATAAAAACTTGTGGTATTTGTAGTATATTCTCCTACTTGTGAAGTTTGCGGTCAACAATTTACATAAACACAACATACTATTTAATAATGTTCCTTATGTGCGAGGATCCACTGATGATCAAGTTAAGGTCAAATATTTGCTGGCAAAGGGATTGCGGGAAATCTATGCAAATTGCTTAAGGTTCAACAAAATTGTGAGACACTTTATCTTATTTCTTTCTATCATGCCCTATGAATTAAAGTACAATTCAGGCAGGCTCCAAGCCTCTAATAGTTGAACGGAGCAAAAACTTAACCCATCCTTGTTTTGCCCTGCTTTATAAAAAAAGCAACATCGGAAGAAGTACACGGTCGAACGATACAAGGTGATGAGGTAACCCTCTTACAAAGCCGATCCTAAAATAAACGGCACACGCAAGACGCACGCGACTACGCTACCGACAAAGACCACCGAGAGAAATAAACACACTACACGCTATGACCTAGCACACCTAAACTCCACGATAACGCCCCCAAGAGAGAAAACGGCACAGAGCGTCGCCGTTGCCGAGTCCACACGGGACAAAGGTCTTCACCCGAAACTTTGACACGAAGAGAAGAACCACGACGACGTCTTCAGGAAGAACGCGACACCCTCAGGTGTCGCCGTCGTTGGCGCCACGGCACAGAGCTTTCGCTCGGCAACTCATCCGTGTCAGTGCGAGGTCACCAGGCGAAGCACGACGAAGTCAGAACTCCAGATCCGGATCGGGACGCCTCCCCTCCAAGAGAGAGGGCACATCCGAGCTACCCGCCGCACAACCTCATGTTGCCCACACAAGCCGGGAGGAAAGCCACCACCACCGCAATGAAGCCTGTCGGAGAGCAATCATGCGAACCACATTCGAAGCCGCTGCCCCGGCATCCCTGTCGCTAGATAGCGTATGCTGCTCACATTACAGCGCACTCAACCAAAGCAGGAAAAGCGACGACACTCCATCAACTCCTAGCCCGGCATCAGTCCCCGAGTCTGGGTTGGCGCCTCCACCGTAGGAGGCACTAACACCTGCATCCCGAGCCAATCCCGGTGGGCTGGGGGGACACCACCCTGAGACTGTCGACGGCCGCCGACGAGCTAGCCCCGGGCCCTTGGCCAGGCCGGCTCACACGACGCCATGTCCATGGCCACCGACGCTGATCCGCGCACCGATGCACCACTACCATGACCACCACCATCCAGCACCGTACCCGCAAGGAGACTCGCGAGCACCTCCCTGGTCGAGACCGACCACTCCTACCCAAAGCACATGTTCTGATCCGCCTCGGGCCGTGACTGGCCCGCCCGAGCACAAACCCTAGATCTGAACCTACCCATTAGTCCAGATCTGGGAGAGGGAGAACGCCGCCGCCGCCACCCTGCGCTACCAACCGAAGCCCAACCGTCAGATCCACGACATTGTGAGCTCAATTGGCCTGCACCACTGCTGCAGCCACCCGCAGCCGCCTAAGCCGGCTGGAAAGGACCAACCGGAACCTCAACGCTGCCACGGGCGAGCCCCTCCACGCCGTAGCCTCCACCGCGCCGCCCCGCCTTGGAGGAGGCCACAGGCCCGAGCCACCGCAGCCCGCGCTGTCCCAGGGCAGCAGGACGGCCGATCCGGGCAGATCTCATGCCGCCGCCGCAATTAACCCATCCTTCTATACTATTACTATGTGCTTATGTGCTTATGTCCTTATGTTGTTGCTACCTGAAAATTGGTGAACATATATGTGATTTTGGCTTACATGCATGTTTGTTAGCATAAATACCTAGGGGGTTAATGACACAATCTTTAGGATTCAAAAAATTATTCAGAAGATGGATTTGAGTGAATTTTGTACTCCCTCCCGCTTGCAGTTGCACCGCCTCACCCAGTTGCTCCCTCGTCCCAAAAAGAGGTGGGGCGTACGCAGCGGTCGTGAGCTCGCTGTCATGGGAGCTCACGAGATAGCTCTAGCGCAACTGATCGCCAAAAAAGGCATCAAAAGAATTTTTCAAAATGACAAAAAATATAATTTGTGGCAGTACAATATTAAGATTGGTAATCAGGGCTGGCAGATGATGGCGAGAACGAAGATGGAAGGAAGAAGGATTGTGGAGAAAGATGACACTTTAATTGTCTTCTTGTACATAGTTTTTGAAATGAGCTCTTGCAGCTGTTATATTTAATATGAAGATATTCTCACTTATATTAACAAATCTGTTTTTCTATACTACAATTAAACAAGCGAACATTATTTTTCCTAAGCGCACCCCTCTAATGTACACAGAACATCTATATCTATACTACAATTAAACAAGCGAACATTATTTTTCCTAAGCGCACCCCCTCTAATGTACACAGAACAACACGGAAGAATTAAAGCCCCACGATAAGACCCACCCTTTGGTTTGAACCGTCAAGATAACAACCAACTCTCACCAAAAACACGTCTAGCAATTTAAGGAGGCGGATGAAAACTCTGCCATCGTGCATGCGAATCGTGCTAATCGTGCTAAGAGAGGAAACGAGAGAAAAATCAGCATGCAATAACTATCCCATGATTTAGGGGATAATAGCCATCCAGCAACAGCCTTGCAACCTTGATCTCCTCTAAGCCACAAGCCACGGCCTCGATCTTCTCCAACAGACGCCCAAATCTGCTCCGCCTCATGAAGGGCAGGAAGGCTGTGGCGCGGTGATTGAGCGTGGTAGGCAGGAACGTGGTGGGAGAGACGATGGGCTGGGGTAATGCAGGGGAGGAGGTCGGCCCCAGGAAGAGCAGGAAGGCCGCGGCGAGGTGGTTGAGCGCGGTGGTGCAGGAGCCAAGTGGGGCGCTAGCGAGGTCATACTGGATGAGGCGCTAGACCCGGACGGTGGCGGCTGCGTCGCCCAGCTCGATGCAAGCGAGAGGATGATGAGTTGGGTTACTTTGGTATCGATTTGGAGTCGGGGTGAAGATGCAGTGTCAGCCGCTGCCGCTGCTCCTCGCGGCTCTTCTTTGCAAGCCCACTGAAGGACATCCACACGTGCATGCGCGATATCATGGAAGCGGTTGGGTCGTTCGTCGCATGGGCTTGGCCTTGCATATCCGCCACACTGTCGTTAACACATCTCTTGGCCACCACATTCGGCACACACGCATGTGACACATCTGGAGTTCTGAACCAGGGGCGCACGTGGTAGTGAAACACCCGCTGGATCTTGGTCTCATCTTATCTGGGTGATTGTAGTGTGCGCATATGAACCAAGTCACCCGTACCAGGCTTGCTGGCGCGCCGCCCTCGGGTGGGCATGGAGTGCCGCTGCGGATGAATGGGAACGTGGGATACACTCTGCGCCGGCAGAGGGGCCGTCATAGTAGATGGATCAGCTAGATTTGTCCGGCTCAGTGAAAATAAACAAGTCATTAGGCGAGCAAATTCGTTAGTTAATGTATTAGGTGTGGGGTTCTAGGACCTATACACTGCGTTTGAACACTACTGCTGAGCGACAACATATGGTCACTAGATCTGATCACCTGACAGCATGACGAGATCAGGTTGTCACTTACCGATTGCCCCGTCAGTTCTATTTCCGAGCCAAGTACTAGCAGAGAATTAGCAGTATGATATAGCTAGCATTACTCTTGCATTTTCATGCTTTGATTATTAACTCGGTAGGTCAGATCTTCACATTCACGTTGTGTATTGGAGTTATATTGTTGCTTTCTTCGTCATTACCGAATTAAATGTTCGTCTGCGTTATGGATGTTGCTAAATCATCATAATGCAACTGGTTTTTGCAGAAAATTGCTGCTTGGAACAGGAGTTACTTTAAGTCCGAGTATTCTCATTGCAACATTAACCAGTATATATTCAGATTCGCTGGGATTCTTGTATCAAAGGAGATGATAAACCGGACAGGCAACTTTGGTACAATAGTCATCACTGAACAAGCACATTCATCCAACCGTACTACTTCAGATTTTCAATAAAAGGTGAGGGTTACTTCAGAAAGGTAACAAATTAGGTAAACCAATTAATTTTTGTATCCATAAATTGCTGTGTATATAGCTTGAGTGAACTGGAAACATGAATTCCCCCCTTTCACTATTTTTTAGTGCATATCATCGGGATCTCATAGAGTTTGATGGAATATACATTGTTAGTAAGGGACTGCAGATTCTATTTGTTTCCTGTGAGAACAATGAACAAGTGAACTCCGGTGGCTATTATTTATTTTGTTTGTAAAACAAGTAGCAAATGACAGATTTATCAGTCATAAACCATGGTGAAAGGTATTATGAATTACAATTTACATCTGTGAGTAATCTCTCCTGTATTACATATTGCCATCTATTTCACATATTCGTACTCACTTTATACTTCGGCGCAACTGAATTGTCAATGTCCAAAACACATATAGTTCATTTGTCAGGACATTTTGTACAGCTTATTCGCAACTTACATATCTCCTGTCTCGTGATTCCTTTAGTTCAAAATAGTGTTGAAATTTAATTCGTTGTGAAGTACGCAGTGCTCAGTTCACCTATTTGGCTATTTGGTACACCTAGCTGTATAACCTGGAAGCCCTTAGTTGAGTTGTGTTCTCGGAACTTCTTTTCAATATATAACCTATCTGACCCTTACAAAAATTCTTATTTTTTGACAATTTAGCATCTTTATGGTGATTATGACAGTGCAATTTGCCACACATACACGTTTCTTTCATAGTTCATCATTTATGCTATTCTATGCTTGTGTAAACAATAGTTGCTGGTATTTCACCTCACAAAAATATTTCTTCAACAGAGTTTCCTCTTCCTCGGGTGATGATGACGAAATCAGCTTGTAGAGAAATTTCCTATTCTTGCACATAGAATAGTATCTGGAAATTGTGTCCATGTTTTATTGCAAGGATCCGATGTATTCATCCTAATGTAACTTGCTTATTGAGCAGTGCATAGTTCCTGGTGGTAGAAGCTAGGCATAGTTGGGACTTCCAGAAAACAAAAGTATATCTGAAAGATCAAAATGTAAATTAGGCATTGCTTATTTAGCAAAATGTGGATGCTCTAAGAGGCAAAATGTTCAGAATGTTATATGACTTTTTTGTTGTTGATTTTATTTGATTGATTGCGTCCTAACTAGAATGTATGAAATTTTTTCCTATCATTATACGTGCGTTGCACGTGCACATTTACTAGTTTCATGAAGGGATTTTATGTGGAGCAATTTGACATACTGCTTCCCAAAAGAGATGGGAAACAATGGAACCTTCGACATGCACATAAATCAATGGAACCTATGTAAGTGCTTTCTATTTACTTCTCCCTTAGATATGCATGGAAATGAAAGGAATATTCGAAGATAAAGAATTTAGTTGTCCCCAATCTATAATTATTACGCCCGCGGAGATGAGAAAGATCCAACGATGTTCATACCTAGATCCACTCGATTTACTTCTTGATGTTCCATGGTTATCAATGTAAATCACATCTATATTGAAGTTTCGCATATGAAACAACTTCCTGATTTACAATTAAATGTACATTTACAATGATGAATGTTAAGTATCAGATATGTAATCAGAAAGTCTAGGAACCAAATTTTAAAATATGACATGTACATACTGTTTGTACAGGTTTAGCCTGAAATAGCTCCAAGAACTTTCTGATTTACCATTCCAAAATATGGACTCACAATAATAAAGTTTCTCACTAGTAGTGATACCCTCTAGGAAATATGTAGTCCCAAATTAATTCCTACTGATATGTACATATTGTTCTTTCTGATCACATGGCATGGAATACAATGTTCACAGGCAAACATAGCTACAAAAACATATCAGTATATGCTTTGATAGTGATAGCTTCAGTATTTCAGAAAATAAACAACATACTGACCAAATTATATTAAGTAAACTGTACAAGATTCAGCTTACCTTATGCTTGGAAAGAGCCTTTTCAATCATTTTACTGGTTCATCTATCTCTAGTAAGGCACAAGCCAATTTCCCTCTATTTGTAGTCTGTAGAAATCCCGGCGTAAGGTTGAGCAAGCAAACAACTCACATATTGATGGAAATGATTTAGAAATTATATATTTTAGTAAACATGTCTGACCTGTAAAAAGCCATGGGTCTTTCTCGGTTTTGTAGTGCAGAGCTCAACAACTGAAACTAAAAATACATGTTGGGTCGACACAAGCTGAAACATTGGCTTAAAGCACATCACATGAAACATCAGTCTATCCTACGCCATTTAGTGTGGTGGCGCTGAAGGTTGATAATATCACTTCGGAAGCATATAAGCTAATTTCAGTCCTTTGTCAAAAGCCAAAATGAAGGCAACCACATCACATCCCATGAGATAGAAGATTAAAGAACTTACCATCAAGATGGAAACCGGGACGGGTTCTCCTTCGTCGGATGTTGGTAGACGACGTCAACAAAATCAGGGCATGTCATACTATGCCTCTAATGCGTCGGACATTACCAAACGAACAACGGAGGCTTGGCCTGTTCACGAACCCATGGCGTCCACCCCTCGTCGACTCTCGTTCCTTCACCGTCATCATGGGTCAGGCATCAACGACATTACTCCATTGCTGTTGAGCACGGCCTCCAACGTCACAACACCAAAGTTGCAAATTGTCTTGATTGGACTACAACACAGAAAACATCATTCAAATGGCAGATTATAAATATGCAAGAGAAAATTATATTGCGCTATCGCATATATCAGACAATCTCTGTCTTCCCCTTGCTGCTCACAACAAAGAATGCTAAATTTTGATTGATGCCTTGAGTTAAATGATGCCCTGGTAAATAGATGACCGCAATCTAAAATCTGTACCTGTTGAACTATCATTTTATAAGCACCTCCTATAAGAAGTCTCCAATAGAAAGTAATGTTACTGATGGTTAGGTAAACCTGAACGACATAAAAATCAAGATTGTACTATTACTGATAGCTAGCTAACATGAACCACAAAGAATTTTAAAATAACCTTGTTTAATCAGGTGTATCTCGTCGAACATTGAGCAGCTCCACACGAGTGCCTCCCCTCCATCTAGGTAGATAGATTCCTAGTAAAGCGGACCGATGTGCATCGTATCATATTGTTCTAGTCATATATAGAACCAATATAGATTATTACATAAAAAAATGGCATATCTCAATCGGACAAATTTATGCATAGATGGGGGTAAATTAATTGGATAATCAAGAAACATGACAGAGAGATTCAATCACTAATTGTTCCCCTGCACAGAGAAGCAAGTGATCTACTAATGCATGGCGGAATGTATGTCTTGCCCGAAATCAACATATGAAGCTCTTTTTCTTTCACCAAACTTGAAACATCAAGTGTACCCTACCTGCATACAGAACAAGACCAAGATCAACACATGCCTGTAAAATCAGAGACCACCAAATTTGATTTAAACACAAAAGAAAAAGGAAGAGCTGCCAAGTTAGGCCGCAACCGCCTGGTTGTAACTGTTGCTGCTAGCGGACGTGTGTAAGAGGAAATCTGGCTGCCCCAGCTATATGTTGAATTGCACGTTTATTACCAAAACAGAAAATTACATATTTTCTATTTGATCAGCAATCTGCTTGGATCGTCATGAAATGCCTTGTGGACATAAAAAATACATATCAATTTCTTTATGAAAACTGAAAAGATCTTCGTCAGTCAGGTGTATAACATCTTCTGGAAACATTAAGTTTCCGCAAGAAGCTTAGCTTGCCCAGAAGGCATGTAAACTGCTAGTAACTCAGTTTGCTTCAGAATGGATTCTAACTTAAACTACAGGTGAGGCATGAAGGTATAGAAAACAACTTAAAAAATTCCCCAGACCAACACTAAATAAATGGGTGACTTGTAGAAATATGAGCCGTTGAGGCGTCAGATAAACTTATTTTGCTAGGGGGACAGTACGAATAGCAGTAGCAGGTAGACTTGGCACAACTGGAACCTGCTTGTCGTGGAAGGTGCTCGTGGTACCTGAAACAGCTCCACCCTTTGGAGGACTTGTGATCTACCATGCGTCAGGCCTCTAGGAACAGCGGGTTCTCCTCCAAGATAACCAAAGAAGCTTGGTTTGGTCAAAATCATAAATCAGCGAGAATCAAAGCGCACATCAGTCTGAACCCTCGGCTAGCTCGCATTGCTACTTCCTTGCCGAACTTGGCCTAGAGTCCAAGACACTTGTATTGAGTCTTCTGGCAGTGATTCCTTGGGCAGCTCCTTTCTCCTCTGGGTCATGTGAGCCCGGGTAGCAGTAAGCATATTTTATACAAGCAGCGGCTTAACCAGCAAATGCACAACAGGAGCAGCACACATATCTGGCAAGACATTCAGCAAGATCTAACACATAAACACAACATGTGTTTTGTAGTTCAACTCAATGAAAAGGACGTGGCTTGAGATTTATTACCGCAATGGGATGGCAGTCCGGCTGGATCTGGTTGGAGCAGGCACCGGAGACCTTCCAGTGCAGGCACCGACGATGGCAATCGCCGCACGCCCCTCCTCCTTGAGATCTGACCATGGATCAATGGATATGTGGGAAGAGGAATCTCGTCTTGCCATCGTCACCGGGAAGGACTGAGATGACCTCCTTGAGATGAATACGACAGCCTTGGGACTAACATATTGATCCAGTGCCAGTTCCTGTTTGTTACATGTTTTATGTTTCGCAAAAACCCAATATCAAACGGAATCCAAACGGGATAAAAAAGGACGGAGAATTATTTTGGAATATTTGGAATTTTCTGGAGGAAGAATCAATGCGAAACGGTGCCCGAGGTGGCCAGGAGATAGGGGGCGCGCCCTCCCCCTGGGCGCGCCTGACACTCTCCTGGGCCACCCGTAATGCAGTTGACGCTCTTCTTTTGCCGCAAGAAAGCTAATTTTATGAGAAAAATCTAGGCGAAAGATTCACCCCAATCGGAGTTACGGATCTCCGGATATAAAAGAAACGATGAAGGGGAAGGATCTGAGAACGGAGAAACAGAGAGATAGATCCAATCTTGGAGGGGCTCTCGCCCCTCCCAAGCCATGGGAGCCAAGGACCAGAGGGGAAACCCTTCTCCCATCTAGGGTGGAGGTCAAGGAAGAAGAAGAAGAAGAAGGGGGGCTCTCTCCCCTTGCTTCCGGTGGCGTCGGAACGCCGTTGGGGGCCATCATCATTGCCGCGATCTTCACCAACACCTCCGCCATCTTCGCCAACATCTCCATCACCTTCCCCCTCTATCTACAATGGTCCACTCTCCCGCAACCCGCTGTACCCTCTACTTGAACATGGTGCTTTATGCTTCATATTATTATCCAATGACGTGTTGCCATTCTATGATGTCCGAGTAGATTTTTGTTGTCCTATTGGTGGTTGATAAACTGCTATGATTGATTTAATTTTCTTGTGGTTATGTTGTTGTCCTTTGGTGCCCATCATATGAGCGCGCGCGTGGATCACATCATAAGATTACTTGTATGTTGATAGTACTATGTATTGGAGGGCAAGAGTGACAGAAGCTTCTACCTAGCATAGAAATTGATGCATACGGGATTGAAGGGGGACCAATATATCTTAATGCTATGGTTGGGTTTTACCTTAATGAACGTTAGTAGTTGCAGATGCTTGCTAATAGTTCCAATCATAAGTGCATAGAATTCCAAGTCAGGGATGACATGCTAGCAGTGGCCTCTCCGACATAAAACTTGCTATCGGTCTAGTAAAGTAGTCAATTGCTTAGGGACAATTCCACAACTCCTACCACCACTTTTCCACACTCGCTATATTTACTTTATTGTTTATTTGTCTAAACAACCCCTATTTTCTATTTACGCGTTCTTTACTATCTTGCAAACCTATCCAACAACACATACAAAGTACTTCTAGTTTCATACTTGTTCTAGGTAAAGCGAATGTCAAGCGTGCGTAGAGTCGTATCAGTGGCAGATAGGACTTGAGAGAGTATTAGTTCTACCTTTAGCTCCTCGTTGGGTTCGACACTCTTACTTGTCGAAAGAGGCTACAACTATCACGTATACTTGCGGGTGATCAAGACCTTTTTCTGGCGCCGTTGCCGGGGAGTCATAGCGTGGGGTGAATATTCTCGTGTGTGCTTGTTTGCTTTATCACTAAGTAATTTTTATTTGCTGTTCTTAGTTGTTCTTTATCATTAGTTATGGATATGGAACACGAAATGCTCAAAAAATTAGGTGTACTTGCTGCTCATGGAGATGGGGAACCTCCTAAAACCCTCGATGATTGTTATGTGAAAGATATTATGTACTACTTTAATAATCCTGAGAAAACCCCACTCAACTATGTTATGGGAGTAACGTTGGATCAACGTGAATACTTTAGGGATTATCGCTTGACACAAAAAGGGAAACTTTTATGGGATCAAATTTCTATGTTGCATTGGTATGCTTGGGATCTATGCTTGAGATATGATTATAATTGTTGCTCTAGGATGAAGGCTCCATGCCTTCCCTTTTCATGCAAATTTAATGATAATGAAACCTTAGCTTCTTATGCTAATGATATATATGATTACTATGATGTTGAATGAATTGAAGAATTTGTTGCTTATAAGGCTGCTTATGAAATTTAATCTTTGTTTGAAAAGTATGAAGCTTTTGATGATGATGTTTATAGGCCTGAAAATTTTGCTATATTGAAATATTGCTATGAGAATTATGAATATAATTACAATATTGATGCATTTATTGAGAAAGTCTCCGCTGTCCAAGAAGAGATTAATATTTTGCAGGAAGCTATGGAAGAAGAAATTGATGAAACTGTGAGCTCATTGGATGAAAAAGATGATGAGGAGAGTGAAGAACAAAAGGAGGAAGAGCGGATTGATTACCCGTTCCCACCTTATAATGAGAGTAACTCTTCAACTCATACATTGTTTAATTCCCCTTCGTGCTTACCGAAGGATGATTGCTATGATGATTGCCATGATCCCGTTGATTCTCTTGAAATATCCCTTTTTGATGATGCTTGCTATGCTTGTGGCCAAGATGCCAATATGAATTATGCTTATGGAGATGAACTTGCTATAGTTCCTTATGTTAAACATGAAATTTTTGCTATTGCACCCATGCATGATAGTCCTATTATCTTTTTGAATTCTCCAAACTACACTATATTGGAGAAGTTTGTGCTTATTAAGGATTATATTGATGGGTTGCCTTTTACCATTGCACATGATAATTTTGATGAATGTAATATGCATGTGGTTGCTTCTCCTACTTGCAATTATTATGAAAGAGGAACTATATCTCCGCCTCTTTATGTTTCCAATATGATAAAATTGCAAGAAACTGCTTATACTATGCATTGGCCTTTACTATGTGTGCATGAATTGTTCTTTTATGACATGCCGATGCATAGGAAGAGAGTGAGACTTCGTCATTGCTTGATGTATGTTACTTTGTGCTCACTACTAAATTACAAATCATTGTTAATTAAAATTGGCTTTGAAATACCTTGGGATCCGGGTGGATTCACTACTTGAGCACTATATGCCTAGCTTAATGGCTTTAAAGAAAGCGCTGTCAGGGAGACAACCCGGAAGTTTTAGAGAGTCATTTATTTCTGTTGATTGCTTTTATATAGTCTAAAACCAAAAAAATAAAGAGGGGAACCTAAAAACTTTTCAAAAAGGAAAGTGAAAGTGAGAAAGACAAGCATTGTTGAAGTGGGAGCTAGCCTTGAACTTTGTTCATGCTCACGGAAACTTTGTGAATCTTGATTACAGAAACTTTTCAACAAAAATAATTATCCCCTTGTATAATTCAATTGTATTATAAAAATAATGTGCCAAGGTTTTCCTTTAGGATGTTTACAATGCTTGTTGGTTTGTACGGTGCAGGACAGAAACTTTGGCTGTAGTGCGCGATTTTACATTTTTAACTGGAACGTCAAATGGTTCTAATTCCTTTTGCACTATCTTTCTGCACAAATTATTTATTTTTCCTAGTTTTGGTAGAATTCTTGGGGTACCAGAAGTATGGTGAATGTTCAGATTGCTACAGACTGTTCTGTTTTTGACAGATTCTGTTTTTGATGCATAGTTTGCTTGTTTTGATGAATCTATCAATTTATATCAGTGGATTAAGCCATGGAAAAGCTATATTACAGTAGACACAATGAAAAAACAAAATATGAATTGGTTTGCAACAGTACTTAGAGTGGTGATTTGCTTTTTTATACTAATGGATCTTACCGAGTTTTCTGTTGAAGTTTTGTGTGGATGAAGTGTCTAATCGAGGAGGTTTTGATATGAGGAAAAGGAAGAGAGGCAAGAGCTCAAGCTTGGGGATGCCCGAGGCACCCCAAGTAAATATTCAAGGAGACTCAAGCGTCTAAGCTTGGGGATGCCCCGGAAGGCATCCCCTCTTTCTTCAACAAGTATCAGTATGTTTTCGGATTCGTTTCGTTCATGTGATATGTGCAATTCTTGGAGCGTCTTTTGCATTTAGTTTTCACTTTTATTTTATGCACCATGCTGGTATGATATAGTCCTTGGTTGATTTATAGAATGCTCATTGCACTTCACTTAAATCTTTTGAGTATGGCTTTATAGAATGCTTCATGTGCTTCACTTATATCATTTGAAGTTTGGATTGCCTGTTTCTCTTCATATAGAAAACCGCCATTTGTAGAATGCTCTTTTGCTTCACTTATATTTGTTAGAGCGTGGTCATATCTTTTGTAGAAAGAATTAAACTCTCTTGCTTCACTTATATCTATTTAGAGAGATGACAGGAATTGGTCATTCACATGGTTAGTCATAAAATCCTACATAAAACTTGTAGATCACTGAATATGATATGTTTGATTCCTTGCAATAGTTTTGCAATATAAAGGTGGTGATATTAGAGTCGTGCTAGTTGAGTAATTGTGAAATTGAGAAATACTTGTGTTGAGGTTTGCAAGTCCCGTAGCATGCACGTATGGTGAACCGTTATGTAATGAAGTTGGAGCATGAGGTGTTCTTTGATTGCTTTCCTTATGAGTGGAGGTCGGGATCGCGCGATGGTTAACTCCTACCAACCCTTCCCCTAGGAGCATGCGTAGTAGTACTTTGCTTCGAGGGCAAGTAGACTTTTGCAATAAGTATATGAGTTCTTTATGACTAATGAGAGTCCATGGATATACGCACACTCACCCTTCCACTTTGCTAGCCTCTATTGTGCCGCGCAACTTTCGCTGGTATCATGAACCCATTATTTACCTTCCTCAAAACAGCCACCATACCTACCTATTATGGCATTTCCATAGCCATTCCGAGATATATTGCCATGCAACTTCCATCATCATCATATACATGACTTGAGCATTCATTGTCATATTGCTTTGCATGATCGTAAGATAGCTAGCATGATGTTTTCATGGCTTGTCCATTTTTTGATGTCATTGCTATGCTAGATCATTGCACATCCCGGTACACCATGGGAAGCATTAATATAGAGTCATATCTTTGTTCGAGATATCGAGTAATATTGAGTTGTAAGTAAAGAAAAGTGTGATGATCATCATTATTAGAGCATTGCCCCAGTGAGGAAAGGATGATGGAGACTATGATTCCCCTACAATTCGGGATGAGACTCCGGACTTTATGAAAAATAAAAGAGGCCAAAGAAGCCCAAATAAAAAAAGGCCAAAGAATCCCACCAAAAAAATAAAAAAAAAGAAAAAAAGGAAAAAAGGAAAAAATGAGAGAAAAAGAGAGAAGGGGCAATGTTACTATCCTTTTTCCACACTTGTGCTTCAGAGTAGCACCATGTTCTTCATAGAGAGAGTCTCCTATGCTTTCACTTTCATATACTAGTGGGAATTTTTCATTATAGAACTTGGCTTGTATATTCCAATGATGGGCTTCCTCAAAATGCCCTAGGTCTTCGTGAGCAAGCAAGTTGGATGCACACCCACTTAGTTTCTTTTGAAGAGCTTTCATATATTTATAGCTCTAGTGCATCCGTTGCATGGCAATCCCTACTCACTCACATTGATATCTATTGATGGGCATCTCCATAGCCCATTGATACGCCTAGTCGATGTGAGACTATCTTCTCCCTTTTTGTCCTCACAACCACCACCATATACCACCATAGTGCTATGTCCATGGCTTGCGCTCATGTATTGCGTAAGAGTTGAAAAAGCTGATGCGCGTTAAAAAGTATGAACCAATTGCTTGGCTGGAACCGGGGTTGTGCATGATGGGAGTATTTTGTGTAATGAAGATGGAGCATAGCCAGACTATATGATTTTGTAGGGATGAGCTTTCTTTGGCTATGTTATTTCGATAAGACATAATTGCTTGGTTTGTATGCTTGAAGTATTATTGTTTTTATGTCAAATGATAGACTATTGCCTTGAATCACTCGTGTCTTTATATTCATGCCATGATTAGACATATGATCAAGATTATGCTAGGTAGCATTCGAAATAAAAAATTATATTTTTATCATTTACCTACTCGAGGACAAGCAGGAATTAAGCTTGGGGATGCTGATACGTCTCCGTCATATCTATAATTTCTGATTGTTCCATGCCAATATTATTCAACTTTCATATACTTTTTGCAACTTTTTATACTATTTTTGGGACTAACATATTGATCCAGTGCCCAGTGTCAGTTCCTGTTTGTTGCATGTTTTATGTTTCGTAGAAACCCAATATCAAACGGAATCCAAACGGGTTAAAAATGGACGGAGAATTATTTTGGAATATTTGGGATTTTTCGGAGGAAGAATCAACGCGAAACGGTGCCTGAGGTGGCTAGGAGATAGGGGGCGCGCCCTCCCCCCTGGCGCGCCTGGCACTCTACTGGGCCACCCGTAAGGCAGTTGACACTCTTCTTGCCGCAAGAAAGCTAACTTTATGAGAAAAATCTGGGCGAAAGATTGACCACAATCGGAGTTACGGATCTCCGGATATAAAAGAAACTATGAAGGGGAAGGATCTGAGAACGCAGAAACAGAGAGATAGATCAAATCTCGGAGGGGCTCTCGCCCCTACCAAGCCATGGGAGCCAAGGACCAGAGGGGAAACCCTTCTCCCATCTAGGGAGGAGGTCAAGGAAGAAGAAGAAGAAGGGGGGCTCTCTCCCCCTCGCTTCCGGTGGCGTCGTAACGCCACCGGGGGCCATCATCATCGCCGCGATCTTCACCAACACCTCCACCATCTTCGCCAACATCTCCATCACCTTCCCCCCTCTATCTACAACAGTCCACTCTCCCGCAACCCGATGTACCCTCTACTTGAACATGGTGCTTTATGCTTCATATTATTATCCAATGATGTGTTGCCATCCTATGATGTCTGAGTAGATTTTCGTTGTCCTATTGGTGGTTGATGAATTGCTATGATTGATTTAATTTGCTTGTGGTTATGCCGCTGTCCTTTGGTGCCCATCATATGAGCGCGCGCGTGGATCACACCATAGCGTTAGTTGTATGTTGATAGGACTATGTATTGGAGGGCAAGAGTGACAGAAGCTTCTACCTAGCATAGAAATTGATGCATACGGGATTGAAGGGGGACCAATATATCTTAATGCTATGGTTGGGTTTTACCTTAATGAACGTTAGTAGTTGCGTATGCTTGCTAATAGTTCCAATCATAAGTGCATAGAATTCCAAGTCAGGGATGACATGCTAGCAGTGGACTCTCCCACATAAAACTTGCTATCGGTCTAGTAAAGTAGTCAATTGCTTAGGGACAATTCCACAACTCCTACCACCACTTTTCCACGCTCGCTATATTTACTTTATTGTTTATTTATCTAAACAACCCCTATTTTCTATTTACGCATTCTTTACTATCTTGCAAACCTATCCAACAACACCTACAAAGTACTTCTAATTTCATACTTGTTCTAGGTAAAGCGAACGTCAAGCATGCGTAGAGTTGTATCAGTGGAAGATAGGACTTGAGAGAATATTTGCTCTACCTTTGGCTCCTCATTGTGTTTGACACTCTTACTTATCGAAAGAGGCTACAACTATCCCGTATACTTGCGGGTCATCAATATACCAAGGGGACGCAGATCGTGATATCACATAGAGTACTTGATATACATGGGATAACATGCGAAGGTTGATGAACATTCGTGATATCACATAGAGTACGGCGTTGAACAAGAATCCCATCGTCTTGTTGTTGTTTCAAACCATCTGACTTGCTATTGCGATAATATGCCCGCCTCCGCGCGTTGAAAACCCCCCGATGGTCTACCAGATGAATCAGATGTATGAGAGTTAGTGAATAAAAAAAGCTCGAGCATGGGATTTTAGAGGTCGGGTTGAACAATAGGTTTCTCCGTGTATGTTATGTTTACAACTCACTTAAATCACATTGATACAACATATACGAAACCAGCTTAATAACTTATATTAGCAAAGATTAGTCAGCATGCTCACGTTAAACAACTTACCAGAATTTGAAAGGGAAGGCTGATTCTCCTCTTGCAACCTGACCTTATCCTCCTCTTTTTTCTTCCGATAAGACGCACGCCTTTGTGCGTTGAACTGCTCCATTGTTTTTTCAGCTCCTGTTGCATGCTGCTCGCAAGTTCTATCGGATGCATCATGTCAAAAATAAAAAATAAAAAGCCAATAAACCTGACTGATCCAATACCGAACACGTCGGCTTGGATGGTGGATAAGCATGCATGGGAATACCTTGTAGCTTTGCCAAACCATCCATCTCATCGTTTGAAGGTTCACAGCCTGCAGCTTACCAATCAAGAAAAAATGCGGTATGTTGTACATGAAGGTGAACACCCATATTTATAAATTATGGCATATGAAATGCGGATGAGTCAGTACCAGTTGCATCTTGTGCTACAAATGTGCCAAAATTGAGTGTTAGATTATTCGGAGCCGACAATGAAGCATCATGATGGTCTCCAACCCGTAGTATCTTGATCCATCTGTAGAGTTGTAAGCAGAATGAAAATAATACCAATGATACATAGGCGACATACTATGCACGCAACATTCTTGGCATACGAAATGAGGATGAGTCGGTACCATATTCATTTTGTGCTTCAAATATGCCAGAATCCACTGTTAGATTACTTGGAGCCGACAATGAAGCTTCATGATGGTCTCCAACTTGTAGCAATCTTGATCCATCTGTAGAGTTATAACCAGGATGAAAATAAGACCAATGATACATAGGCGACAAACTATGCAGGCAACATTCTCACCAATCTTCATACAATCTTATACCTGGAACCGTCATGTAAGTATCGTCAAATTTTTCAGCTACGGGTAAGATGCCTGCATTATATTCTTCATCATTTCCGCCGCTCGTAAGGCCTGCAATACACTATGCATAAAGCTTGTCACTGCCAGAAATGAACCGAATGCATGTGTAGGAATTTATGATAGAGTGCATCATACCCGTAGTAACGTCCTCTTTTGGTTGATGTTCACCTGCCTTGCTTTTCGAATTCCCCATACGCACCTATGGAATGGCAGTTCACTGACATTAAATTACCATTGCCTGATGGCAAGAATATTTGAAATAGTGGGGGTGGGAGTAGCAAGATAACTATACTATGCATGATGTCCTCTAGATGTTTTGCATGTGTCTAGATGACAAACAGGGGTTGTGTTCTAGAATTCAGTTTGCAATGCTTTGATAAATATTTGAGATAAATAGATTACCGAGCCTCACTTTTAGATCTTATAAACGTATTTGCAGAACTGTTGTTTTGTTGTTTCCATGAACATCTGCACGTAGCGTCTTGAAGAGACCAATCTATATTTAGCTGAGCTATGCGAAGTTGCAACCCTCAATATGTCTACGAGGGCGTTTGTAGTTTTCATGTGCATACAGCATTTGGACCTTGCAGGACCCTCTTGGGTAGGCTGTTGCTGGAAAAAAACTACACAGCCGAATCGTTTTTTAATTTCCGAAACAAGATTTCTATTGCACAAGCCTTCTGAAACGGGATAGTGTTTTCCATTTCTTAAAGCTCAAATCTTGTTGCGCAAAATTGTAGATCAAAATAAGTTTATACAAGTCATGGATACCTAGCTAGCTATGTTCCAGTTTGACAATCAACTTTGTAGATGCTCAGTTTGTCAATGTTTTTATAAGATGTTTAATTTTTGGATGGAACAAAAAAGGAAGCATAGTTGAAATGCAATGCAATCAGACATGTAAAGGTGTTGCATTGCACAAAATGCTAGGGATGAGGCCAGAAGAAGGTTCAATGAAGTGAAAAAATTACTCCTTACTTGGTCTGCATGCAGTGATCGACTACTGGTCTGTTTGTCAGGTTAGGCCAAAACAAAACGTTGTTGTTAATTAGCAGCATACTACTACCTAGATGTAACTTTGTAGATGCTTTTTTACTGTTAACTTTGTAGATGCTTTTCTACCATTAATTGCAGTTTTTCTTGCAGTTGTTCGGTGTCCCATAGAAGCTGCATCTTTCTAGAAGCTGCTACATCATATTAAGTAAGTACACCCTGTTTGCCTAAAACAAAATTTCATGCACAGAAACAATTAACAGGCATTACCTTCATCATTAGCGCTGATACTGCGCATTACCTTGAGCATTGTCGGAGTAAATGACCACGCGTAGCCTAGCGGGCTCCCCCTGGCTCTTCAAAAAATAATAGGCCGATCAAGCCTTCAAGCACCCAAGACACGGGGCCGCCTTCCCCCGGCTGGCTATCCCACAAGCCGACTACCGGAAGGCGGCCCGGCCCTAAAAACTCTCATAAAGAAAGCAGCGAGAGGGTCGACTCCAAGAAGCCGGCCACAAGATGACCGGCTCCAAGAAGCCGGCCCCGACAGGCGGCCAAGTTCGTGCCCTCAAAGTCTGCACCCACATAACGGAGATGGGACGGGGCGTGGCAACAGTATAGCCTACCACCCCCGAATCCGGGAGCACGCATGGCCACAGTACGCCGTACGGGGCAGCCATGACCCGTCCGGCGGGGCACTGTTGCCATGCTGACCACGACGCCACCCACGACAGGCTGTTAGTACGGCCCGCAGGTGGCGGGCCCCTTTGGTCAGAGAGACACCCGAAGGCGGCCACGCTTCCCCTAGTCGGCCAGGGACGTAGCCGGCTCTCCCCAACCGGCTCGCTCCCTCCCTCGAAGTATGCGCACCATTAAGGAGACAAGACGAGGTAAGGCTACAATGAGAGCCCGCCAGGTAGCGGCACTGTAGCCATGCTTACCTCGACAAAGCCCTCGTCATCAAGAGTGAGGCAACAGTAACCAGTCCCCCGACAAGACCCCCAAGTGGTGGGACCTACCTATCGACCAGGAGGCCGGCAGCCGGTGAGACCCACCAGTCGGCGGGCCCCAGCGGTCGGCGGAGAAGCCGGCGAACGTAGACACTGACGGCTAGGGCCCACACCCAGACGGATTACCATTTTACCCCTAGGGGGTAGGCCTATATAAACCCCCCAGGGCACCCATGCAAAGGGTTGGACTCTAATAGTTTTAGACACAACTTTGAGAGGAGAAGAGAGCTAGCCTTGACCTTCTTCTTCCTCTTGCCAAACAGCTCAAGGAGCCTCTTGTAGCCACTTGCTGATCTAGTGATCATGCGGAGACCCCGTAGAGCAGGACTAGGGGTGTTATCTCCACGGAGAGCCCCCAACCTGGGTAAGATTCGTCGGTGTGCATGTCTTCGCCTTATCCCATTTCCAGGCACCGGTGATGTCTTATTGGCTCCCACAATGATAAGCCACCCGTTGGCATATGTCGCACCTATCACCCGACATTTGGCGCCCACCGTGGGGCCAGGTGCACCATCGTCCGGAGACCTGTTCTGGATGGGAACCCTTTTCCTCCCCCGCGAGCGTAGCCAGCCCGGCACGCCCGATGGCGCTTGCCCCGACGCGCTGCAAGGCATCGACGACGCCTGCGCGGCGAGCTACCTCGCCGATCTTCTTGGCGAGGCTCGCATCTCTGACGAGCCTGCATCCGACGCGGGCACCGGCTGCCTCGAGAGCCGCCTCGTCAGCCTCCTTGACCAACTCCACGTCTCCAGCGAGCCTGCTGTGGATTTGGAGTCGGTTGGATCCACTGACCCGATGCTTGTTGACTCCGACACGGCATCGCTTGACGCCTTCCCCACCAACGTGGTGGTCTTCGATGACCCTCTCCCTCGAGCCGACAGCGGCGGCAACACCATCACTGAGGTGCTAGTCATCAGCTACGGCGTCACCTCTGGCGAGAACGCCCACGACGCCCTGCAAGCGGCGCTACACGATTTGTCCGCCCCCATCCCGGTCGACGCCGAAGCTGAGGCGCTGGAGGCACGCCACCTTGCCCTCATTGCGGAGGGCCAGAAGATAGCCACCATGAGACGCCTCACTGAGGCTCACCAGCGCGAAGTAGACCGCGTCGCCTTCGGCACGCCACCTCCCGACGGGCCGAGCCGGGCCGGTGTCGTCTAGAAGCGTGGCGCAGCCATCGCCGACATGCTGGGAGCAGAACGCCCAGTCTACGCCACGCCTCTCGAGAACCTACGCGCCGCCCAGTCGGTCGTAGACGAGCTGAATGGACTGGGGGCCGACGAGCTCCCCTACATGACCAGACGCATCTAGTATTTGATCGACGTGGCCGCAAAGTGGCACGAAGCCGGCTTCTGCGCTGAAAGCCCTCCCCCATGCCGAGAGCACGGCGCAACGTCACGGACGCCGACTGCGGGCGGCGCCCGCACAAGACAAGAAAAGGAGCCGACTGCTAGTCGCAGTCGGACTCGAATCACCATCGTGCGCGCGTAGAATGCCGCCCTCGAGCTATGGAGCGGCGAGGCGATCCGCCTCCCCCTCTGCCTCGCGGGGAGAGATACCCCACCCCGCCGCCTGTCACGCATCCGACTCTCAGCGGCCGACGTGGCGCCACGAAGGAGTCGGCGAAAACGATGCCCGCCATCGGATCGACCGCCTAGCGTGATCCCTGGCGTTAGAAGAAGAAGATGATGTCGGCCCGCCTTGCTTTGGCCCCCGCATCCGCGACGAGCCTTTCCCCAAAGGGTTCTCGCTCCCAAGAGACATGCTTAAATACAACGGCTCTGTGAAGCCGGAAGATTGGTTGATCGACTACTCCACCGCAGTTCGCATAGCAAACGGCCACGCGTGTTGCCGTGAAATATGTCCCCCTCATGCTCCAAGGCACGACGCGCACCTGGCTCAATAGCCTCAAGCCTTACAGCATCAACAGCTGGCTAGACTTCACCGAAGCCTTCATCCGCAACTTCACCAGCACCTACAAACGGGCTCCCAAGCCCCGACAGCTCTCTTTGTGTGTTCAAGGGCCCAATGAATCAACTCGCGACTATCTAACGCGTTGGGCCGAGCTCCGCAACTCCTGCGAGGGGGTGCACGAGGTTCAAGCTATAGAGTACTTTACTGCCGGGTGCCGAGAAGGCACCCGCCTCAAGCACCGACTTCTCTGTGACGAGCCGACTACCCTCGACGAGTTGCTGATTATAGCAGACAAGTACGCCACGGCCGACTCTTCAATGAAGACCGAGCTCCGAGTAGACGCCTCCGGGAAGGTGCTCGCTCCGGCTCCTAAGACGTCGGCTAGAGACTCCAACCGACGCCCGTACCAGAACGACAACAAGCGCAAGGCTCCTATGCTGACTTCCACCAGTCGGCAAGTGGCCACAGTCAAAGACGAACAACGTGAAGGACGGCCCGCGCCCAAGAAGCAGAAGGGCGGCAAGCCGACTTGGCAGTCGGCTTGCTCCTATGAGCAAGCCCTTGATGCCCCCTGCAAGTTCCACAGCGGCGCGAAGGCCTCAAACCACACTACTCGGAAATGCCATTGGCTCACACGAATCTCCAAGGGCGAAGGGCTGGTGCCACGTCTGCCTGCTGGTCAGCCGCCTCCGGCTCCTCAGCAGCCGGCCGCTCGGCCGGCAGTCGGAGCTGTTCAAGACGAATTCCCTAACGGGCATGCCGCCTATGTCGTCTTTACAAGCCAGCCTGAAGACCGGAGTAGTCGGCGCCGACAACACCAAGAAGTCAACGCAGTCGCCTCCAACAACCCCGAGTTCATGCACTGGTCGGAGAAGCCCATCAGCTAGAGCCAGGCCGATCACCCAGAGGTGATGCCGTCTCCCGGCTCCTATGCATTGGTTTTGGACGCCACCCTCGCAACAGAAAGGCGAGCTGCCCGATTATCCCGCGTGCTGATAGATGGCGGGAGCAGCATCAACATACTATACCGTGACACCATGGAGAAGCTGAACATCAAGACGAAGCAGCTCATGCCTAGTTGGACTGTGTTTCACGGAATCGTACCCGGCCTGTCCTGCTCAACAATGGGCAAGATCAGGATAGATGTTCTCTTTGGGGACAAAGATCATTTTCCGCCAAGAAGCGATATGGTTTGAAGTGGTGGATCTGGAGAGCCCTTACCACGCACTGCTTGGCCGACCTGCTCTTGCCAAGTTCATGGTTGTGCCCCACTACGCCTACCTCAAGATGAAGATGCCGATGTAACACCCCCAGTGTCATGCTATAGTAACCCTCTGTGATTAAGCCTAATCATTTGGCTAAAGAATGCTTAATCACCTTTGTTCGATATCTCTTTTCAACTCCCATCTGAATTCAAATTCAAATCATAAGTGAAATTTGAAGTTGCACAAAAGTTGCTGGAAAAATGTTCATCAATTAGGAAATATTCCAATACCATTTGATGTAAATAAAAACAACATCACTCCTATGCTAGAATGGACACTAACATTTATAACAATGCCATTCTAGCAATTTAAAATGCAAATTCATTTATGAAAATTCCAAATGAATCTAAATCTCTCCCAATAATAATTGTGGCAGTGCCTAAAAATGCACTGGACTTTTGTGAGCCAGTTCCACATTTTCCCTAAATCATTAGGGTCCCCAGATAAATCATTATTCTTCTCTGCTAATTAAAGAAAAAGAAAAGGAAAGGCATAAGAGAGAGAGAGAGAGGACCCCCTGTCCCTCTGGACCTCAACCAACTGGCAACTAGGCCACCAGCCGGCCCAGCCCACGCCCCCTGGGTGGTCCTCCTCACTGCTCCTCCGACCGGGGCGCGTCCCCGCCGAACCAGGCACGCCGCCCCGTACTGCCATGTCGCCGACGAGAGGATAAGGTCGAGCCCCCCCCCTCGACGCCTCGGCCTCCTCCCCACCTACCTTCACTCCCCTCTCTCGCCTCCCAGATCCACGCGCTCCTCCCCCTCTCTGTCTCGCTCGCCCGCCTCACCCGAGCGCCATCGCCACCATCCCACCTCGCATCATCGCGGCGACCGCCTCCTCGTGCTCCTCCGATGTAACCAGACGCTCCGCCGCGCTCCGCTACGTCGACTACGGCCACGAACGCGAGCCGACGAGCCCCATCGCCCAGATCTGCGCCTTCTTCCTCCTCAGGTCACCGGCGATCTCCTTCGACTCCGGCCACCCCCTGCGCTTCTAGCCCTCAACGAGCCACCTTGTACTCCTCGGTGAGCACCGCCCACTTCCCCACTGTTCTCCCTTCGTTCGCTGCCCGTGTTTTGCGCCGCCGCCGTAGTCATAGCTCACTGCCGCCCTGCTGCGTCACCGCCGTGGCCACCGCTGCCATGGCCCCCCATCTGAGCCCTCCGTCGTGCTCCTGGTGTTCCCAGGAGCCCGGCGAGCCCTTCCTCTCGCCCTCTCGTGCCCCCAGCCCCGATCCCGACGACGACCGAAGTCCGGCGTCCGCCTCACTGCTCGCCGTCGACGTTCCCAACCACCGCAGCCTCTCCCACCATCCCAGATCGCCTCCTCGTCGCCTTCTTGTTCGAACGGGCCCGGTCGTGCTAGAAACGGTGCCCTGTGCGTGAAACCCGACCACCTCCCGAGCGCGCCGCCGTCGATTTTGGTCGCCGGAGCTCTCTCCGGCGTTGGCGCCGACGTGGCTCCATGGGTCCCGCCCCTAGGTCGCTGACTAGTGGGCCCGGGTGGCCCAGTTGACTGGGTTGACCCAGTCAACTGCTGACTAGGCTGCCCAGTGAGGCTGACATGTGGGCCCCACTTGTTTAAAACATTTTATAAATAAATAAATCTGTTAATTAGTTTTAATTGTTAATTAGTCGCTGACACCAGGGGCCCACACCTCTAATTAGCCTGTTAGATTAGTTTAATCCACTGTTAAGCTAACAGAGTCTGACATGTGGGTCCTAGTGGCCCCACTAGTCAGGTTTGACCTGGTCAGCCGCTCTTTTGACTGCTGACATCATCAACATGTCATGCTGACATCATTTTTTTATTTATGTTAATATTAATAAATCTGGAATATTGTTTAAACTTCGAAAATTCATAGAAAATAAACCGTACCTCGGATGAAAATGTTTTCTATATGAAAGTTCCTCAGAAAAATCCAACGAATCCGAATATGCGGTCCATTCATCTGTCACATGCCCCTAGCATGCTGAACATGGAACTTTCCCCCTCCAGTCATCTATCTGACACAGGTCCGGAACCGGGAAAACATTCCCGGTTGACTTCCCCCTTCGCCGGCATCGTGTAGCACCGCGTTAGAACACGTCTAGCTCTGCCTGTTGTCCTGTTATGCACTTGATTGCTATGTATTTACTATTTCTCCCCCCTCTTCTTTCCGGTAGATCCCGAGACGGCTGCCGATGCCACTATGTTCGACTACGTCACCGACGACCCTCCTTGTCTAAGCAACCAGGCAAGCCCCCCCTTTGATCATCCCGATATCGCCCATTCCATTCTCTCATGCTTGCATTAGATTTTGCTAATGTTATTGTTTGCACCTATTCTGATGCATAACCTGCTTTTGTATATGCTGTTGTACCTTACCTGCTTATCCTAAACTGCTTAGTATAGGTTGCTTAGAGATCCATCTATGACCCCCACTCTGTCGCGAATGCCCCGCTGGATAATCAGAAGACCCGATCAACGGGATCGAAGACCAGGCCCCGACACCGCACATCACTTCCCCTTAGTTGCTCGAAACTACTGGGTTATTATCGAGTACCGGGGGTGAAACCTCTACGACACTTCTGATATTAACCCTGTAGTATAGTTATCCAGTCGTGGTCATCGAGGGTGATTTCCTTTTTAACCACTTCCGATACGAGTCTGTCGTGCAACCCCTCAAGTGTGGACCTCGAGGGTGAATCCTCTTACGTTCACCTTGATGACTACATCCAGTGGAATTCATCGGGGGTGATTCCTCGGGTTTTCCCCTTGATGTTTAGACACACCGTTACTTTGATTACTATGACTTTACACTGAGCCATGTTACTAAAGATGGGTCGACCCTGAGGGGTGCCCGCGTGAGCTTAATTGCGAGTGATGTGGAGACGGGTTGACCTGGAGGGTACCTGCGAGATAATTACGAGGCATAGCCGGGCATTCCTAGACCTTGCCGCAAGTCCTCGAGACGGGGCAACGGGGTCACATCTTTCGTGAGTCTCTGCTTGTTACCGCGCGTTCCTAATCCACTACGATTTGGATATTTGATCCGAGGGGCCTCTGGCCTGATAGCACTAACCATCACGTGGGCATAGTATGGGCGTTCTGCGTCGTATATATCAGCCGAAGCTTAATAGACGTCAGCGACTGAGTGGCGCGCGCTGGGTTGGACTAGTAAGCACCTTCCTTTTTAAAGGAGGTAGCTAGGTCTGCTCACCGGCCGCGTACGCAACGTGCAGGAGTTCCCGGGGAGATGGCCCATGACCCCTGGGGGCATAGGTTTAGTCCGGCATGCTGACCTCTCTGTTAACTCTAGGTCGGGTTGCGGCGTATTGTTTGGCCGAGGCCGGGCATGACCCAGGAAAGTGTGTCCGGCCGGTGTTAATCAAGCGTGGTGGGTAAGTTGGTGCACCCCTGCAGGGAAGAACTAAACTATGCATAGCCTGTCCTACGGTAACGGACACTTGGAGTTGTATCCCGATCAATACAACTAGAACTGGATACTTGTGATGAGAATTGGATTGTGATGAGAACTGGATAGTATGGCTCTGGGATTGCTTTCTCGCAGGGAGTCGAGAAAGGATCTCTGGCCAAGGTTGATAACACTACTACTACTTTACTTTATACTACTCTACTCCCTCCTGTTTGCTGCAAGATGGTGGTTTCCAGAAGATGCTAGTCTTCGATAGGACTAGGCCTTCTCTCTATTCTGGCATTTCTGCAGCCCAGTCCACATATACAGCCTTCCTTTGATAATGTTGCATATGTAGTGTAGATCCTGGCTTGCGAGTACTTTGGATGAGTACTCACGGTTGCTTTGCTTCCCCTTTTTCCCCTTTCTTCTTCTTTCCGGTTGATGCAACCAGATGTCGGAGCCCAGGATCCAGGTGCCACCTTTGACGATGATTGTTACTACCACGAGGGTGCCTACTACTACGTGGAGACCGCTGACGACCAGGAGTAGTTAGGAGGCTCCCAGGCAGGAGGCCTTACCTTTTCGATCAATGTTACTTTCGTGCTAGCCTTCTTAAGGCAAACTTGTTTAACTCATGTCTATACTCAGATATTGTTGCTTCCGCTGACTCTTGTGTTTCCGAGCTTATGTATTCGAGCCCTCGAGGCCCCTGGCTTGTAATATAAAGCTTGTATTATTTTAATTTGTGTCTAGAGTTGTGTTGTGATATCTTCCCGTGAATCCTTGATCTTGATCGTACACATTTGCGTGTATGATTAGTGTAAGATTGAATCGAGGGCGTCAGAGCCAACTGCCTGTAGGTAGCCCCCTTTCCAACTCCTTGGCCAAAGTTGAGTCTAGAAACCAAAAACTGTTTTACTAACTTGGCTGTGTGGCTTACGGACCCACGTCGCCAATTGGGTGGTATTAGGATCTTTTACTCCTCGTCTATACTCTAGGACTCTGATCTCTCTTCTATTCGGGTTAAATGATTTTATTAACTCTAACATTATGTTCTCCTAACCATTTCCTCCCGAAGAGCCCTTCATTCCAAATGATCGCTTGGTGCACTAGAAGATTCCAAAGATACTCTCCGATGTTTTTCCCGAGACCCTTGTGCCCTTCGCCGTTGCAATTCCCTACCACCGATAAATCCCCATGGATAGCTATATACACTTGCCGTCCTTACCTTCATTTCCAGTTGCTCTTGTTACTACAAGATACCCTGAAATACTTTGCTATATTCCGAGAATCCTTTGCGCCTGCTGCCTTGCAGCTCCTTTTCCGCCTGAATACCCCTACCAACAATTCCTCACACTTATCGGGGATTCGTTCATCCCCTGTTGATCATATGTCTCACAAAATTCTTTGAATACAATTAAATCTCCCGAAGATCCTCTACAGCCTAGTGCTCCCGAAAGTCTTGTCTGCCTGCATTATGGTTAAATCCATATGTCCGACAATATTCATTGACATCCTTTGTCATTGTCATCCTGAGCCTATTGATTCAATATGTTGCGTTGCTCGCAATCATCAGTCGAACCCTGAAATATGACCTTCCTGCTCATACGTCATTCTAGACATGAGTTGGATCTCGGCCAATCATGTTGTAATCGATTGTCCACCTAGTTCCCCTCAACTTGAACGTCGAATTATTCAGCTATTTCTACAATCTGATGCCTCTTTGCATTCTTTCCTTCTTCTGATTGAGTACTGATACTCACATCAGATCCATTGAGGACCGCCATATCCTTGGTTGGATTATTATCCGACAATGTCCTTATTCATTAAACTTTTGAGTTTTGCCCTGACATATAATGCGTTTGGTAAATTCTATCATCTGCTTTTGTCAACCATACTCTGCTTTTGAGCTGGTATATTTTAATCCTGAAATTAGTGGTATATGTTCCTAAGATACCCCTATGGGTTGAACTTATGCCTTCCATAATCCGTGTGAACCCGAGAGTTCTCACGAGTCTTACTCTTCTGGTACTTCGCCAGATAAATCCTCTGCACTACAATTTCTTCGGAAAACGAGGAGTGAATGAAAGGTTATGCATTGAAGAAGTGGGAGTCGACCTTGAACTTTGTGTTCATGCCCATGGACCCGATGTAGAACTTATCATGGAAGCTGCTCGTAAAAATATTTACCCCTTTTTATAAGTTCATCTTGTATCGATGGTTTGGTCATTCATAATCATGGTTCCGACCATAGTTTCTCCTTAATTCCATTTCTCGGACAAGTTAAAATACTTGTCTCCTGCAAGTCATTTCACCTGTCCACCTCCAATTTGATCTACCTTCAAGTATTACCTCATGTTATCTCGAGGATATTGTGTCATTGCACTACCTCTTGTAAATTCTTAATTGGAGTGATACTCCGTCACATCATTCCTAGCCTGATCAGATATATCATTATCGTGCTAATTTTAACTGTGCTACCTGGTCCTTATTCTTGGAGCACAACTTTTCGACGATGAGCGAAGCTTACGTCGATCTTCCTCGTCTTGTCATTTCACCTCAAACAACAAGCTTGATTTCGAGCTTGTGTCGTATCCGTGGTTCCAATAACCTTTCGCTTCATCATTCCTTTTGCTTGATGTTGTCGTTGTTCGATGGCCTCTTCATAGTACCTTGACAAAATCTGTCATGATCCCCATCAATATACTGACCTGTTTCAGGATATCAATCGAATTCATGATGAGAAATGCCATCCTCACCCCTCGATGATTGGGTTATCATCGACAACGTCCTTGACTTTCTGCCAACACAGACCTGATCGTGTTTGGTTATACCTTACGTTCTGGCATAATCTTGGATTTAAATCTCTTATGTTCTACAGACCCAGTCCTTAATTGAGACACCATATCAGTGCTATCTCGAAGCATGACTGTGGTATTTTCCGAATATCAACACGAACATTTGAATTGAAATGCTAAATGCTTCTTGTTCAATTATCCAAACACCGTTGTACGGGTAAACCTCATAAATTCCTTGCCCCTTTGTCTAAATGGTTTCATACTTGGAGCCCTGTCATGTATATCATGCTCTGCCTTTCCTTGGGAAAGTTACACCCCTAAATCTTGTGCTTAAACACATCTTCCTTTCCATTGTTTTGCTTAACCTTTCTGGTGTTCTATATATGTTATAAGCAGAAATAATCCCCTGCTTATGGAAACACCTGGAGGTAAAAATTAGTTGGTACGACCCTGTTAATAATGTTGGTGACATTCCGGTAAACCCCGACGGACGAGAACTTTGCCTATTGGTCCGCCTCGTTTTAAAGAGCAGGAAAATGGTTCTCTTCGTCCCACGCCCTTGGTACCAAACTTTGTTGCCAACATAACTGACAAGCTATCCTCTGACCTGCCCTGCTATCACGACCGTTCAAGATGTTAGCGCCTTCCTGCTTTTAACCCACATGGTGGGCCCATAACCCACAGTTCCACAAGATCGAAACCTAACTCTCCTGTACACCCTTGTTTCTAAGATTATTTCTCACACTTGGCTTCATTTTAAAATCCCGAGCCGCCTTCCGAGAGGCGAGCTATTCTGGCATCAGAAAAAATACTTATTCCCGTTGCTCTGAAACCCTTTCACACTCTGTTTCTGGCCATGAACGATTGACTACCCAATTGAAGCTTCTTATTTCACCTTCTTACCTTGCTCTCGATGACTTCCTTGAAATTCAACTCGAGAGATGCCTCCTTGCCACGTTCACTGAGATAGTCCCCAGGTAACTATCTTGTGTTGAGCTGCGTCCTTCCCGAGTCTTTCCCCCTTACTCCACCCCTTAAATCTCGGGACGAGATTTCTTATAGTGGAGGAGATTTGTAACGCCCCCAGTGTCATGCTACAGTAACCCTCTGTGATTAAGCCTAATCATTTGGCTAAAGAATGCTTAATCACCTTTGTTCGATATCTCTTTTCAACTCCCATCTGAATTCAAATTCAAATTATAAGTGAAATTTGAAGTTGCACAAAAGTTGCTAGAAAAATGTTCATCAATTAGGAAATATTCCAATACCATTTGATGTAAATAAAAACAACATCACTCCTATGCTAGAATGGACACTAACATTTATAACAATGCCATTCTAGCAATTTAAAATGCAAATTCATTTATGAAAATTCCAAATGAATCTAAATCTCTCCCAATAATAATTTTGGAAGTGCCTAAAAATGCACTGGACTTTTATGAGCCAGTTCCACATTTTCCCTAAATCATTAGGGTCCCCAGATAAATCATTATTCTTCTCTGCTAATTAAAGAAAAATAAAAGGAAAGGCATAAGAGAGAGAGAGAGAGGACCCCCTGTCCCTCTGGACCTCAACCAACTGGCAACTAGGCCACCAGCCGGCCCAGCCCACGCCCCCCTGGGTCGTCCTCCTCACTGCTCCTCCGACCGGGGCGCGTCCTCGCCGGACCAGGCGCGCCGCCCCGTACTGCCACATCGCCGACGAGAGGATAAGGTCGAGCCCCCCCCCTCGACGCCTCGGCCTCCTCCCCACTTACCTTCACTCCCCTCTCTCGCCTCCCAGATCCACGCGCTCCTCCCCCTCTTTATCTCGCTCGCCCGCCTCACCCGAGCGCCATCACCACCGTCCCACCTCACATCACCGCGGCGACCGCCTCCCTCATGCTCCTCCGACGTAACCAGCCGCTCTGCCGCGCTCCGCTATGTCGACTACGGCCACGAACGCGAGCCGACGAGCCCCATCGCCCGGATCTGCGGCTTCTTCCTCCTCAGGTCGCCGGCGATCTCCTTCGACTCCGGCCACCCCCTGCGCTTCTAGCCCTCAACGAGCCACCTTGTGCTCCTCGGTGAGCACCGCCCGCTTCCGCTCTGTTCTCCCTTTGTTCGCTGCCCGTGTTTTGCCCCGCCGCCGTAGTCGTAGCTCACTGCCGCCCTGCTGCGTCACCGTCGTGGCCACCGCTGCCATGGCCCCCATCTGAGCCCTCCGTCGTGCTCCTGGTGTTCCCAGGAGCCCGGCGAGCCCTTCCTCTCGCCCTCTCGTGCCCCCAGCCCCGATCCCGACGACGACCGAAGTCCGGCGTCTGCCTCGCCGCTCGCCGTCGACGTTCCCGACCACCGCAGCCTCTCCCACCATCCCAGATCGCCTCCTTGTCGTCTTCTCGTTCAAAAGGGCCCGGTCGTGCTAGAAACGGTGCCCTGTGCGTGAAACCCGACCACCTCCCGAGCGCGCCGCCGTTGATTTTGGTCGCCGGAGCTCTCTCCGGCGTCGACGCCGACGTGGCTCCATGGGTCCCGCCCCTAGGTCACTGACCAGTGGGCCCGGGTGGCCAGTTGACTGGGTTGACCCAGTCAACTGCTGACTAGGCTGCCCAGTGAGGCTGACATGTGGGCCCCACTTGTTTAAAACATTTTATAAATAAATAAATCTGTTAATTAGTTTTAATTGTTAATTAGTCGCTGACAACAGGGGCCCACACCTCTAATTAGCCTGTTAGATTAGTTTAATCCACTGTTAAGCTAACAGAGTCTGACATGTGGGTCCTAGTGGCCCCACTAGTCAGGTTTGACCTGGTCAGCCGCTCTTTTGTATGCTGACATCATCAACATGTCATGCTGACATCATTTTTTTTCATTTATGTTAATATTAATAAATCCAGAATATTGTTTAAACTTCGAAAATTCATAGAAAATAAACCGTTACTCGGATGAAAATGTTTTCTATATGAAAGTTCCTCAGAAAAATCCAAGGAATCCGAATATGCGGTCCGTTCATATGTCACATGCCCCTAGCATGCTGAACATGGAACTTTCCCCCTCTGGTCATCTATCTGACACAGGTCCGGAACCGGGAAAACATTCCCGGTTGACTTCCCCCTTCGCCGGCATCGTGTAGCACCGCGTTAGAACACGTCTAGCTCTGCCTGTTGTCCTATTATGCACTTGATTGCTATGTATTTACTATTTCTCCCCCACTCTTCTTTCCGGTAGATCCCGAGACGGCTGCCGATGCCACTATGTTCGACTACGTCACCGACGACCCTCCTTGTCTGAGACCCCAGGCAAGCCCCCTCTTTGATCATCCCGATATCGCCCACTCCATTCTCTCATGCTTGCATTAGATTTTGCTAATGTTATTGTTTGCACCTATTCTGATGCATAACCTGCTTTTGTATCTGCTATTGTACCTTACCTGCTTATCCTAAACTGTTTAGTATAGGTTGCTTAGAGATCCATCAGTGACCCCCACTCTGTCCCGAATGCCCCGCTGGATAATCAGAAGACCCGATCAACGGGATCGAAGACCAGGCCCCGACACCGCACATCACTTCCCCTTAGTTGCTCGACACTACTGGGTTACTATTGAGTACCGAGGGTGAAACCTCGACATCACTTCTGATATTAACCCTGTAGTATAGTTATCCGGTCGTGGTCATCGAGGGTGATTTCCTCTTTAACCACTTCTGATACGAGTCTGTCATGCAACCCCTCATGTGTGGACCTCGAGGGTGAATCCTCTTAGGTTCACCTTGATGACTACATCCAGTGGAATTCATCGGGGGTGATTCCTCGGGTTTTCCCCTTGATGTTTAGACACACCGTTACTTTGATTACTATGACTTTACACTGAGCCATGTTACTAAAGACGGGTCGACCCTGAGGGGTGCCCGCGCGAGCTTAGTTGCGAGTGATGTGGAGACGGGTTGACCTGGAGGGTGCCCGCGAGATAATTACGAGGCGTGGCCGGGCATTCCTAGCCCTTGCCGCAAGTCCTCGAGACGGGGCAACGGGGTCACATCTTTCGTGAGTCCCTGCTTGTTACCGCGCGTTCCTAATCCTCTACGATTTGGATATTTGATCCGAGGGGCCTCTGGCCCGATAGCACTAACCATCACGTGGGCATAGTATGGGCGTTCTGCGTCGTATACATCAGCCGAAGCTTAATAGACGTCAGCGACTGAGTGGCGCGCGCCGTGTTGGACTGGTAAGCACCTTCCTTTTTAAAGGAGGTAGCTAGGTCTGCTCACCGTCCGCGTACGCAAGGTGCAGGAGTTCCCGGGGAGATGGCCCATGACCCCTGGGGGCATAGGTTTAGTCTGGCATGCTGACCTCTCTGTTAACTCTAGGTCGGGTTGCGGCGTATTGTTTGGCCGAGGCCGGGCATGACCCAGGAAAGTGTGTCCTGCCGGAGTTAATCAAGCGTGGTGGGTAAGTTGGTGCACCCCTGCAGGGAAGAACTAAACTATGCATAGCCTGTCCTACGGTAACGGACACTTGGAGTTGTATCCCGATCGATACAACTAGAACTGGATACTTGTGATGAGAATTGGATTGTGATGAGAACTGGATAGTATGGCTCTGGGATTGCTTTCTCGCAGGGAGTCGAGAAAGGATCTCTGGCCGAGGTATAACACTACTACTACTTTACTTTATACTCCTCTACTCCCTCCTGTTTGCTGCAAGATGGTGGTTTCCAGAAGATGCTAGTCTTCGATAGGACTAGGCCTTCTCTCTATTCTGGCATTTCTGCAGCCCAGTCCACATATACAGCCTTCCTTTGATAATGTTGCATATGTAGTGTAGATCCTTGCTTGCGAGTACTTTGGATGAGTACTCACGGTTGCTTTGCTTCCCCTTTTTCCCCTTTCTTCTTCTTTCCGGTTGATGCAACCAGATGTCGGAGCCCAGGATCCAGACGCCACCTTTGACGATGACTGTTACTACCACAAGGGTGCCTACTACTACGTGGAGACCGCTGACGACCAGGAGTAGTTAGGAGGCTCCCAGGCAGGAGGCCTTGCCTTTTCGATCAATGTTACTTTCGTGCTAGCCTTCTTAAGGCAAACTTGTTTAACTCATGTCTATACTCAGATATTGTTGCTTCCGCTGACTCTTGTGTTTTCGAGCTTATGTATTCGAGCCCTCGAGGCCCCTGGCTTGTAATATAAAGCTTGTATTATTTTAATTTGTGTCTAGAGTTGTGTTGTGATATCTTCCCGTGAGTAATTGATCTTGATCGTACACATTTGCGTGTATGATTAGTGTACGATTGAATCGAGGGCGTCACAGCCGAGTTCCAAGGGCATCATCACCATAGCCGGAGACTACAAGAAATCCTCTGAGTGTGCGGCAGCCAGTAGCCGGTTGGTCGAGTCCCTCGTGATTGCTGAAGAGAAGAAGATGCTGGACCGAGTCATGGCCATGGCCGGCAAGCAGCCGACCTTATCCCCGACCCCAAGGAATATAAGGCTCAATGTTCTTTCCAGCCGACCAAAGAAACAAAGAAGATACCTCTGGACCCGGAGCACCCGGAGAGGCATGCTGTCGTGGGAACCGGCCTTGACAGCAAATAGGAAAGCGAGCTCGTCGATTTCCTCCGTGAGAATCGGAACATCTTCGCATGGTCTCCCAAAGACATGCCGGGTGTCCCAACGGATTTCGCCGAGAACAAGCTACATGTTCGATCTGACACCAAGCCGGTCAAGCAGCCCTTGCGCCGCCTGTCAGAAGAGAAGAGAAGAGTAGTCGGAGAATAAATAGCCCGGCTTCTAGCAGCCGGCTTCATTATGGAGGTGTTCTTCCCAAAGTGGCTTGCCAACCCGGTCCTGGTGTTGAAGAAAAACAAGCAGTGGCGCATGTGCATTGACTACACCAGCCTCAACAAAGCCTGCCCCAAAGATCCTTTTCATCTGCCAAGAATTGATCAAGTGATAGAATCCACAGCCAGATGCGAGTTGTTGGGCTTCTTGGATGCTTACTCAGGCTATCATCAGATAAAATTGGACCCAGCCGACCGTCTGAAGACCGCCTTCATCACACCATTCGGAGCTTTCTGTTACCTGACTATGACATTCAGCCTGAGAAATGCCTCCTCAAGCAGCTCGACAGAAATGCCCACGTCTATGTAGACGATATTGTGGTGAAGACGGAGAAGCATGGCACCTTGCTAGACGACCTCAAAGAGACATTTGAAAACCTGCGCCAGTTTCAGATCAAGCTCAATCCCGAGAAATGCGTGTTCGGAGTGCCATCCGGCCAGCTTCTGGGCTTCCTAGTCTCCAAACGCGGCATCGAATGCAACCCGGTGAAGATCAAGGCCATAGAGAGAATGGATATTCCTACCAAGCTGCGAGACATCCAAAAGTTTACCGGATGGTTGGCCTCCCTCAACCGTTTCATCAGCCGACTCGAAGAGAAGGCTCTCCCCCTCTACTGACTCATGAAGAAATCCACTCACTTCGAGTGGAATGACCAAGCAGACCAAGCTTTCCACGAGCTAAAGAAGATGCTGTGCACGCTGCCTGTCTTGGCGGCACCGACTGCGAAAGAGCCCATGCTCCTTTACATTGCCGCCACTAGCCGGGTGGTCAGCACCGTTATCGTGGTTCAGTGCCCAGAAGAACACCGAGCTCAGTTAGTCCAGAGGCCGGTATATTATCTGAGTGCAGTGTTGTCTACCTTGAAGCAGAACTACCCACACTATCAGAAGATGTGCTATGCTGTGTACTTCGCTGCCAAGAAGCTCAAGCCCTACTTTCAAGAGCACCCCATCACGGTCGTATGTACTGCCCCGCTCGCCGAGATCATAGGCAGCCGGGATGCATCCGGCCGGGTGGCAAAATGGGCCATTGCGCTGGCTCCTTACACGATCTTCTATCAACCCCGCACCGCCATCAGGTCCCAGGCATTGGCTGACTTCCTTGTCGACTGGGCCGAGACATAGTACCTATCGCCGGCCCTCGACTCCAGTCATTGGCGGATGCACTTTGACGGATCCAAGATGCACACCGGCTTGGGAGCCGGCATCGTCCTCACCTCCCCCAAAGGCGACAAGCTCAGATACACATTGCAAATCCATTTTGCCGCCTCCAACAATGTGGCCGAGTACGAGGCACTCATACACGGGCTCCGGCTAGCCAAAGAACTCGGCATCCGCCGGATCCTGTGCTATGGTGACTCGGACTTGGTAGTCCAGCAATCATCCGGCGACTAGGACACCAAGGATGCAAACATGGCGAGCTACCGCTTCCTTGTTCAGCAACTCAGCGAATATTTTGAAGGATGCGAGTTCCTCCACGTGCCACGGGCCGACAACAAGCAAGCAGATGCCCTGGCATGAATAGGCTCCACCCGACAAGCTATACCAACCGGCGTCTCTCTCCAACGCCTCCTCAAGCCGTCTGTCAAGCCGTCTCCAGAATCTGATTCCATCTTCGTGCCGCCTGACCCCGACGTAGTCGGATCTGGCTTGGGGAACCAAGCAGGCGGCTCGGGGACTTCAACAGGTGGCTCAGGGACTGATGTAGTCGCACCCGGCCCGGGGACTTCAGAACCTGGCCCGGGGACTACTGCAGCCGGCCTGGTGACTGCATCGACACAACAGGCGGTGGCCGACTCCAACTCTTCCCCACCCAGCCCACCCGCCCGGGTCGCAGTAGCCGTTTTGACAGTAGAAGAAGTCACAGCTCCATCATGGGCCCAGCCCATCCTCAACTTCCTAGTGAACAGAGAGCTGCTAACTGACGAGATCTCGGCAAGACAAGTCCAACACCGAGCCGGAGCATGCACAATAGTGAACCGAGAGCTCATTAGGCGCAGTGTCACTGGAGTCTTCCAGCGCTGTGTCGAGCCGGAGAAGGGCATAGCAATCCTCAAGGACATCCACCAAGGCGAATGCGGCCACCACGCGACCTCAAGATCACTCGTCGCTAAAGCTTTCCGCCATGGATTCTTCTGGCCGACTGCTTTGGATGACGCCAAGGAATTAGTCAAACACTGCAAAGGGTGCCAAGTTTTCAGCTCCAAGCAACACCTGCCGACTTCTTCACTCAAGACCATTCCCCTCACTTGGCCCTTTGCCATCTAGGGACTGGACATGGTGGGCTCACTCAAGACGGCGCGCGGCGGCATGACACATCTGCTTGTCGCTGTGGACAAATTTACCAAGTGGATTGAAGCAAAGCCGATCAAGAAGTTGAATGGGCCGACTGCCGTGACATTCATTGCAGATATTACAACCCGGTATGGCATACCACACAGCATCATCACCGACAACGACATGAATTTTGCCAAGGGAGCACTGGCACGTTTCTGCGCGAGACAGGGCATCCGACTGGACTTAGCGTCCGTTGCCCACCCACAGTCAAACGGCCAAGTCGAGCGAGCAAACAGCCTCATCCTCTCTGGCATCAAGCCCCGATTGGTCGTGCCTCTGGAGCGTTCGGCCGGCTGTTGGCTCGACGAGCTGCCGGCCGTCCTCTAGAGCTTGCGCACTATCCTGAACAAGTCAACTGGCTTCACCCCTTTCTTCCTTGTATATGGTGCCGAGGCTGTCATCCCAACTGACATTGAGTTCGACTCACCTTGGGTCACCATGTACACAGAGGTGGAGGCCAAGGAAGCACGAGAAGACGGCGTCGACCTGCTGGAAGAGGGCCGACTGTTAGCCCTCAACCGGTCCGCCATCCACCAGCAGGGTCTACGCCATTACCATAGCCGGAAGGTCAAGCTAAGATCCTTCCAAGAGGGCGATCTTGTGCTCCGGCTGATCCAGCGAACAGCCGGCCAGCACAAGCTCTCGGCCCCTTGGGGAGGCCCATTCATCGTCAGCCGGGCTTTAGGCAACGACTCCTACTACCTGATCGACGCGCAGAAGACGAAGGCGCGCAAGAGGGATGATTCCGACAAGGAGTCAGAACGACCATGGAACGCCAACCTCCTCCGAAGATTTTACAGTTAAAATGCAGTATGTACCACACTACCTTTTGTATTAAGTACGAGACAACGGGCCCCCGGAGGAGTACTCGGGGACTACCCTCTTTTATCTATGAATGATGAGTATCAAGCCCATGGTTATGTTATTACATTCGTTTTCTCGTCCGGCACCGGGTTCGATCAGTCGGCCCGGGGACTTGCCGCCTTGGGTTATATTTAAGTTCTACCTGCAGTCAGACAAGTAGTGCGCCGGCACCGAAGCCCTCTCTTGTTGAAAGTCGCAGCTTGAAGAATCGACTATCCGACTGGCAAGAGCCAAAGGCAGGAAGGGATGCCCACACGAAAAACGGCTAAGGACTAACGAACTTATATAACACAAGCCGGCTTCCCCCCACCAACCGGCTGTCAGAGCAGCCGGCTGGCCGGCTTCCCTTCTTACTTTGCTACAATCTAAGAAAGCTCGAGTACTTGTCCTCCCAAAACAGCCAAGCCCTTCCTCAGCCACAGACTGCAGAGCAACTGTCCGGTTGAGAAGGCGGCGACCAAGGGAGGGCGGCAAAGGAAACAACCAAAAGATGAAAAGCAAATATGATCGGAAGCCAAGCACATGCATGATTTTATTTACACATAAGACCTTCGAAAGGCCAGCATTCAACATAGTTTGAATACACCCCCAGTGGGTGGAACTGCGCAAAATTAATAAAAATTGTTCAAAAGAGTAACGGGCAGGAAAGCAAAGACGGCGAGTCAGGCCAAGGGAGCAACAGGCGAGTCGGGCAGGTTGGTGGAGACGGCAGTGTTGGCTAGAGGAGTGGCTGGCTGGCAAGTCTCGGCTTGATCGTCACCTGCTGCAGGCGGCGCGTTTGCACGTGCCTCGTTACTGGAAGCACGATCAGGCTGAGGCTGGCTGGTTGCTCCACCATCTGGCACAATGTGTTCGCCATCCTCCTCCTCTTCCTCTTCGCCCTCGTCGCTGGAATCAATCTCCTCCCCCGAGTCTTCACCATCTGCCGGGTTCAGCCCGAACCACTCCTCCGGCTGAGCGATGCCGTCTTCATTTACCTCAGGGGCAAAGGCGCTGGTGTCGTTGAAGTCGGCGATCGCCGAGGCGCGCTGGATGATAGCCGGCCGCACCGCCTCCAGCTCCTCGTCAGCCTCCTGCCACCAGGTGCGCAGCTGGGCCAAATTCAGCCCAGGATACCAAGCCCAGACAAACTCTAGCGCCCGTCGAGCGTTGGACCGAGGTGCAGAAGCCTTCCAGGCCTTGAAGCGACCGACTGCTACCTCCAGCCAGTCGGCAGTCCGACTGGGGGTGCGGGGAACCACCTCGCCGGGCCAGAGGGCGGCCAGCACCTGCGCCCCGGTAAGCTGGCTGGAGGCGGGCTTGAATCGCCAGAAGCTGCTCTTCAAGCGACCGGTTGGCGTCCGGTGCGATCTCAACCCCAACCTGCCATCGTGCATCACGGTGAGCTTCGATGGGTTGGTTGGTGGCAACGGAGTAACCGGGGAAGTATTCTGCACAAAGAAGAAAGAAGTAGAACAAGTCAGAAGACAGACCAGATGACAGGGACGAGCAAAGGAACGAAGAAGAAGGCGGCTTACCGTCAATCAAATCTTCAATCCGGCCGTAACCTTCACTCAGCGCCTGCCTCGCCTCAGCCCAGCTCGCCGCCTCGGTCTCGTACTCGGCTTTGAGGGCGGCCTCACTGTCCTGCACCTTCTTCAGGGCCGCCTTGTGGTTCTCCTCCTAGTCGGCCAATTTCTTGGCCAGGCGATCACGTTCCTGAGCCAAGGCATTGCACTCGGTTTCCTTGGCGCGAAGGGCGGTCTGAGCTACACCTAGCTGCTCCCTCAAGTCGGCATTGGCCCCTACAGATATGAAGAAGAAGAAAAAAAGCAATAAGGAAGAAGTCGTCAGGGAAGATCCGACCCGACTGCTCAACAGTCGGCCCGAATCTCGGGGACTACACCCAGTGGGTGCGCTGACGCGCCCCCACATGAGATAAAAATGAAGCACTTACTCAGGCTCTCCGTTAGGTCTGCGGTGTTCTGATTCATCTCCCGGGCCTGGGAGTTGAAGGTAGCCGCATGGAGGTTGTGATAGTCCTGCAAATAGGACAAAAGGTGCGAATAAGAACAAGACATCAATCAAAGTCTACTAAGAAGTTCCAAGCCGCCTGCTCAGCAGTCGACTCGGAACTCGGGGACTACACCCAGTGGGTGCGCTGACGCGCCCCCACGGAAGAAATCAAGAGCAAGAGGACTCACCCGAATGGCCGACCGCGTTGCAAGAAACTCTTGGGTGTACTACTTCAGTGCGGCGGCCTGGGACTGAAGCCGGCTCCGGACGTCCTGCGCCGCCACATCCAGCACAGCCGTCCCACCGCCCGGTATCCACCCTGGCGAGCTGACGCTGGCCGTATCCAGATCATGGGCCAACAAGCTGGAGCCCAAGGCCCTCTGTGGGTCCAGCTCTGAAGCCGCCTTCCCTGCACGCTGACGAGACGACAACAGGACCACAAGATGCACCATCACAATCGGCTCGCCTCCAGCCGGCTACTTAGGCGGCGCCTCAGGCCGGCCGCCTTGACCCGTCCCAGCCGACGATGGCAGTACCGCCTCTCCCTCCAGGATGACTATGTCGCCCTCCTCCCTCTCCATCGCCGGCTGGTCGCGGCCGGCTTCCTCTGGTGGGGGCACTGGGATATCAGCGGCCACGGTGCGGAGGGGAATGATGAGTTGTGGAGGCTGGCTACATAGGGTTTTCTCCGCCTTCTCCGCGGCCGCGGCCTCCGCCTGAGCCTTGGCCGCCGCGTCGACCTACGCCTCTGCCGACTTCACCGTCGTCTCCTGAGCCGCCTTGGCGGCGGCCGCCCTCTGCTCCTCCGCCTCCCGCTCCTCCCGCGCGTTCCGCTCCGTCGCCACTTGGAGCTCGGCACTGGGGTCCACGCGGCGGGAGCCTGTAGATCCTTCCGCCCCTCCGACTATGGAGGCGGCTGTAGTCCGCTCAAGAGAGCGGAGCCCTATTTGGTAAGACAAGAGAAGGCTTAGAAGAATGCCGACTGAAGAGAAGAAAGAAAGGCGTGTGAGAATTAACACTTACGCTGAAACCGCCTGCGGCTGCTTCACCACCTTGCGGAAGCAGGCTGCCTTCGCGGCCGCCTCGTCCCGTTTGGTCGCCGCCGTAGAACCCTTGGGCTTCTTTGGCCGACTACCGAAGAGGGTCGGCACCGCCCGGTGCTTCGTGCGTCGCCCCGAGCAGCCGGCCCGGCAGATGAGCCCGCGCCTTGATGATCGGATGCCGGCTAGCGGCGCGGAATAGCTTCGGCCTCGTCATCATCCGGCCAGTCCTCGAAGTCGGCGGTGAGCCCGGAGCCGCCTGCCTCACCGCCTCCCCCTACGGCATCGTCGTCCAGGGCGGCCGCCCCCAAGTCGGGGTCGTCCAAGTCGTCCGTCGCATGGTTGGGAGCGAACTCGCGTTCCGCCCCCGCGGTCCCGGCCGACGAGTGAAGGAAGGGGTTCTGATTAAAAACAAGCCGACTGGTCAGAAGCCAGCTAGTGAGAACTCGGCAATAAGAGAAGAAGAAAAGAAGGAAGGCTTACCACAGGCGGGGGATTGGCACGAGAATCCGGCTCCTTGCCGTACCGCCACTCCTCGGTGAGCTTGCAGTTGGCGATGTAATTCACCATGTAAGATACCTCGTCGTGAGGCATCTCCTTGGTGCTTAGCCGGCTTGGGTCGAAGCGGTCGCTCATCTGGCAAATCAAGTGTGGGCGGCCTTGGAGTGGGAGCACCCGACGCTCCACGAAGGCGGCTACCAGGTCGGACCGGTCAGGCCTTCCGACTGGATCAGCACCCGAAGCCGGGCGACGGTGCCAGCCCCAGCCGGAGTCAACGACCTGGCTCAGTAGGACCACGAGGGCTGCCTCCCAGCCGGCGGGCCGGCTACGTAAGCCAACAGATTGACGTAGTTGCCTTGCGGAGCGACGTTCTTCATGTAGAAGTAAGATTTCTGCCAGAGCTTCCCTGACTGGATCAGCGCGATGGGCGGAATCGGGTTGTCGGCCGTCGATCTCTGCATGGCGATGAAGGCGCCGCATGGAGCCGGCACACCCGTGACGACCGTGCCAACCTTGGACTGGAAGAACTCCCCACTGTCGGCGTTCTGGGAACGGGGGTACCCAGACTTGCCAGCCTATGGCCTGCGGCGTGGCTCAGGGAGTGGCCCAGTACGACCTATCTTCATCAACACATGCTCAAGACCCTCGTGAGGGGCCGAGCCTCGCGAGGCGGTCGACAGGAGGCTTCCTCGGGCACAGCCTCGTCAGGCTGACTCACGAGGAGGAGGAGAGATCAAGGCGGGGTACCTCACGAGGTGCCCATGACGCAAGCCATGACGACCGAGGCCAGGCGGGCGCCAGGCGGGCGCCGGCCTGCGCAGAGTCCTTGTTTCCTCTTTGGTGCAAAGGGGGCAAGCGCAGGCGAGAGTATCATGCAAAGGCAACCATTTCGGTGCAACAAGACCAAGACCAGCAGGACGGCAGGACGGAGGTCATCGTGGAGCCCAAGCCGGCGTCACCATCAGAGCCTTTGGCAGGCGAGGACCGACTTTAGTCAGGATAAGTGTACTAGATGTTCCCCTTCAAAATGGCCAATTGTTGGCGCCCTTCCCGCTCAATATTTGGGGAGAGGTCCAGGGCCTCCGCCTATAAATAGGACTAGCCACCCTCAGGGTAGAGGAGAGGAGATTTTGGGCAGACTAGTGAGAGAGAGAGACGACTGAACTCACCCAAGCAGTTCATCGCACCAGCTAAGAACAGACCCTCATGAGGCTGTTCTTCCCTGTACTATTCATCATCAGCCCTTGAGGCAATCCACCTCACCACAAACTGGAGTAGGGTATTACACCACAATGGTGGCCCGAACCAGTATAAATCTCGTGTCCCTTTTGTTGTTCTTCGTGTAGTTCTAGATGTTTGCGAGGCGACGAGACATGGGTAGGCAGGAGGTGTGATCTCCGTGTGCACCCCAGAGTTCGAACCCAGAGGGTCTGCCGGAACTCGAAATCCGACATTTGGCGCGCCAGGTAGGGGTGCACCGGAATCCGCCTTCCGTCGCCTCGTGTTTCGCCGGCCGTCGCATCCATGTCAGATGCTCGTCGAGCCTGCGCCGAGCGCCGGGCCGCTCTCGCCACTAGCGTCGCCCAGACGGCCCCCATCGGTGGGCGCCCCCGCCGTTCCCCGTCGCCTACCGTCAATGTTGCCACCGGCCTGGCGGGGAACGAGTAGCAGGCGTCATCCGTGCATCCTTCGGTGCGGCGAGAAGGCCGCACCACCACCCCGTCGCTGACTCCAGCCGGTTCCTCGTCCCACACCCATCGCGCTCCTGCGGACGCGCACGCCGCACTGCTCCTGGCGCGGGAGCTCCTGCACTACCGTCCCGTCGACGACTTCTATGACGAGTGGCTTGCCCGCATCACCGAGCTCGTCAGTGCCGCTGGGGGCTCCCCTGCGCCATCCCTCTAACTGCACCGCGCCCCACCCTACGCGGGCGACGAAGCTCCGGGAGCGCCTCAGCCGCCTCCCCCTCAAGAAGGCGCCTTGGCCCCAAGGCACGTGGCCCCTGGGCGGATCCCACTCCGTCCGGTGCCAGCACAGCAAGAGAAGAGCTGCCAAGAGATTCCTCACCCCCAAGAAGCCGCATGTGTGCTCCCCGCACCGGCCCAGCACGAACGCGCTCATGCTCCAGTGCGTCAAGACCCCGCGCTGCTCCCGGCGGTAGCGCACAGAGACTTCCAAGATGAAGCTCTCCGTCACCCAAGGCCTCCTGCGGCCACTGCAGGCTGCCGTGCCTTCACCGCCGAGCTGCGCAGCGTGGCCTGGCCGGGCAAGTTCAAGCCGGATCTGCCCCCGCGCTACGATGGCACGGCTGACCCTGCGGAGTTCCTCCAGCTCTATGAGCTGGGCATCAAAGCTGCCAACGGGGATGAGAAGGTCATGGCGAACTGGTTCCCCATGGCGCTCAAGGACGTGCCCGCACCTGGCTCCTGTACCTGGCTCCTAGCATGATCTCCTCCTGAGACGATATGCGCACCCGATTCATCGCCAACTTCCAAGGCACACGTGACCGGCCCCCGACCATGAGCGACCTGTGCCGCATCAAGCAGCAGCCTGGAGAGACCCTGCAGAAGTTCATCCAGCGTTTCAACAGCGCTCGCCTTAAGATCCCCAGGGTGTCTGAGGAGGCCATCATCTCAGCCTTCTCCGACGGCGTACATGACATCAAGATGTAGGAGCTTGCGATTCATGAGGACCTGTGCACCTCCCTGGAGCTATTCAATTTGGCGACCAAGTGCGCCAGGGCTGAGGAAGGGCGCCTTTCCCTCCTTGAGCTGCTAGCTGCTGACCTAGAAGAGAAGAAGCCCAAGGTCAAGGACGTGAAGCGCAAGGGAGCTGTCGTGCTTGCGGTAGAGCTAGACACCAAGAGAGGCCGGGATCAGCTCGAGTCATCCAAGGGCAGCCGGTACTGCGTGTACCACGACCTCCACACCCACAACACCAACGAATGCCAAGAGCTCAGGGCCGTGCGGGACGTGCGTGCCGGCAGACGCCCCGAGCGCAGCGACCGGGGCTATGGCCGAGGAGGATCAAGAGGTGGAGGACGATGGGAAGACTATGGCCCTCGCCAAGGGTGGCGTGACCGACCTCGCGAGGACCGCTGGCAGGACCAGCCTCGTGAGAGAGGTTGGAGGGACCCACCTCGTGAGGGAGGTTGGAGGGATCAGCCTTGCAAGGATCGCCCACAAGGCAACGCGGGCCTCCCTCCTCTGCCACCACAGCCTAGGAGGAATGAAGACCATCATCAGGACGAGGGGGCTGGAGGCTTCCAGGAGCCGTGTGCTATCGCTTGCATCTTGGGCGGCGCTCAAGCCCCAGCCTCTCAGCGCATCTTCAAGCAGTTTGCTCACGAAGTGAATGTAGTCCTCCCCAAGCTTGAGGCCACACGCCCTCTCAGGTGGTCAGCGTGCACTATCACGTTCAGCTCAACGGATCATCTCAAGTGCGCGGCCACAGTCGGACTCCTCCTGATGCTTTGTTCCCCAATCATCAGCAATGTGCAAGTCACCAGGACCCTCATCGATGGCGGAGCAGGGCTCAATGTCCTATCCATCGAGACGTTCAACAATCTCCAAGTGCCCTACAATCAGCTGCAGCCAACCAAGCCTTTCTTAGGAGTCACTCATGATTCCACGGTTCCGATAGGGCAGGTCCGCCTTCCCGTTACCTTCAGGAAGCACGACAACTACCGCACCAAGCTCATTGACTTCGACGTCGCTCACATTTGCCTGCTGTACAATGCCATCATCGGGTACCCAGCCCTGGCCAAGTTCATGGCCGTGACTCATCACGGCTACAATGTCCTCAAGATGCCAGGAAGCGGTGGAGTCATTACGGTGCCTCGTGAAGAGAGAGATGCCGTGTGTTCTCTGGAGCATGCCTTCCAAGCCGCACCAATTGAAGACCCAGATCACAGGAGCGGGAGGCTTCCCGAGGCTGCCCCTAAAAAGAAGAAGACATCGCCTGGTCTGACTCCTCGGGAGGCAGGCCCCTCAGGGTCCGCACCTATTCAGGGGGCGCCTCCTTCTGTCGCATAGGAAGGCGCGCCCGGCGCCTTCTTCGAGCAAGGCTCGGGGGATCTCTCCTGGAGGGCCATCGACTTTGCTAGGATCACGAGGGACGCGCTCGGGCACCACTTGGAGGCGTGCTTCAACGCACGTTTCCCTCAAGAAGGAGCAAGGCAAGGAGGGCCAAACCCTCGGGAGTTCGTCAGCGAGATCATTCAGGAGCTGCAGGAATCAAGAGTCATGAGTGGCAGCCGTCACTTACCCACCGTAGCTCCCCATCAAGGCGAGGATGGTGGGATGCGCGTCTGCATCGACATACCAGGACTCAACCGAGCCGCCTCTCAGGAGCGCCTCTAGCCCTCACGCGTGGGATTCTGCGAAGGTCCACCCCACAGCTATGTTCGCATGCCTTATGGCCTGCCGAACGCGGCTGCTGTGCATCAGCACCTCATGAGGAGTGTCGGTGTCAAAACCGGCGGATCTCGGGTAGGGGGTCCCGAGCTGTGCGTCTAGGCGGATGGTAACATGAGACAAGGGACACGATGTTTTTTACCCAGGTTCGGGCCCTCTCGATGGAGGTAAAACCCTACTCCTGCTTGATTAATATTGATGATATGGGTAGTACAAGAGTAGATCTACCACGAGATCAAGGAGGCTAAACCCTAGAAGCTAGCCTATGGTATGATTGTTGTAATGTATGTTGTCCTACGGACTAAAGCCCTCCGGTTTATATAGATACCGGAGAGGGCTAGGGTTACACAGAGTCGGTTACAATAGTAGGAGATCTACGTATCCGTATCACCAAGCTTGCCTTCCACGCCAAGTAAAGTACCTTCCGGACATGAGCCGGAGTCTTCAATCTTGTGTCTTCGTAGTCTTGGAGTCCGGCGGACATTGGTAGTCCGGCTGTCCGAACACCCCCTAATCCAGGACTCCCTCAGTAGCCCCTGAACCAGTCTTCAATGACGATAAGTCCGGCGTGCATAATGTTCGGCATTGCAAGGCGGGTTCCTCCCTTGAATAATCCAGAGAAGATAATGAACACCAGGATAGTGTCCGGCTCTGCAAAATAAATTCCACATACCACCGTAGAGAGAATAAAATGTACACTTAGTTCAATCTGCTGACGTATTATGCGGTGTGACATCACACCGCCACCAGGCCTTTGTTTGAATCATTACACCACCTCAGCATGTTTAGCGAAGCGGTTTCCTTGGCACGTCTTGTCGAAGCAGAGATTGTGTTCCCCTTATTCCGGGATTCTCATCAATACGTGCGTGGGTAACCCAACCGCGCCATCAACGGTGACGCTTGGGAGATAAGCGAGTTTTACCAGGCCGGCGGGGGACACATAGTTTTGTCCGCCTATATACAAGGGATAAGGATTCACCTTCTCACCTACGCCTTCTTCCTCCTTTGCTTATCCATCCCTGCGAATTCAAGCTCCAACGCCCGAACTCGCGCATCTCACCTCGACCTTCTCCGAGTATGACTGGAGCTGGAGGTAAATGGTTAGCCTCCACCGTAAAGGAGGAGGACATTACCAAACTGCGCAGCGCCGGATACCTTTCCGGCGATATCGCGCATCGACTGCCCGACGAGGGGCAGCTCATCCCTACCCCCGGGCCTCATGAGAGGGTCGTCTTCCTTCCCCACTTCCTCCGTGGACTGGGCTTTCCGCTCCATCCATTTGTCCGGGGGCTCATGTTTTACTACGGCATGGATTTCCACGATATGGCGCCGAACTTTATCCTCAACATCTCGGCGTTTATCGTCGTGTGCGAGGCCTTTCTCTGCATCCGGCCCCATTTCGGCCTGTGGCTCAAGACCTTTAACGTCAAGCCGAAGGTTCTGAAGGGTACGCAAGCGGAATGCGGAGGCGCTATGTTGGGCAAATTGCCCAACGTCCCTTGGCTAGAAGGAACCTTCGTGGACTCCATCAAGGGGTGGCAATCGGGGTGGTTCTACATCACCGAGCCGCGCAAATCCACATGGGCGGCGGACCCCGAGTTTAGATCAGGCATCCCCACGCAGCTCACCTCCTGGAAAGAGAAGGGCTTGCAGTGGGGGAATCCGGTGGAGGTGACGGGACTCCGAGCATGTATCAAGAAGATGGTGAGCAATAAGCTCAGGCTCGTCGACGTGGTCCAAGTCATGCTCATCCGGCGGATCCTCCCATGCCAAGAACGGGCATTTAATTTGTGGGAGTTCAATCCAGAACAGCACCAGGCGCTAAACGGGCTCTTCGATACAACATACGAAGGCGCCTGGAGGGTGCTGTTCAAGGGCGCCGAAGCCCCTATGTCCGCGACCAAAGACCACGAATTCAGCTCGCAGAATCCAACTGACGAGGTAAGTGATTCAACCCCATTACGGGACACTTGTGATAATTAGATTGACTCTAGTGAGGCTTCATTCTGCCTAATCCTTTGATAGGAATGGATGGAGAAGGCCAAGCTGCTCATCAGCTCGGCTCCCATGCCAGAAGACCCAGCGAACGCCCGCTTAACAGGGTTGCTGGTTCCGGCACCGCACGTGGTGCCGGAGAAGAAGGCCAAGAAGGTGGCCGCGGGGACTCGAAAGAGTTCCCGCAATCAGGCGTCTGATGACGACGAGGATTCCTCCTACGAAGACGAGGAGGAGGAGTACTCTCTCCCAGAGGAGGGAGAGAGGAAAAGGAAGGCCTCCCCCATCGGGGGGGCCGAAGGGTCCAAGAGGGGGAGAACTATCCCCCCGGACAGTTCCGCCAACATCAGCGTTGGTGAGGATGAGCGGCCTCCAAGGGCCAGGCGTCCGGCAAGATCGTAAGTATCCGGATCCTTGATGTGTAATTTCTTTTATGTCGCGAAGTATCCTTCTAACGCCGCATTCTGTTTGTAGTCCGGCCAATGATGATCTCCCCGACTCATCGAGCGGGTCATTGGCCTCGTCGGATGTGAATTCCATCCCGACTGCCTCCACCCCACACGCCAACGAGGACGCCGAGGTGGGATCCCAAAGAGGGACCCATCAGGAGGAGGCTCCGGAGGCGCCGTCAGGCAGCCCCCCGGACTTCGTGCCGGACTCTACATCGGAACCCGCAGTGGTTCCAGAGTCCGGCAAGCGGCCCCTTCGAAAGAAGGGTAGGACCGTGACGCCGGCGGCCTCCGTCCAACCGGAGGCGCCGGATAACCTGCTGGAGGCGCTTAAAGGCGCTTCCATCGAGGAAGAACACCGCACTATCATAAGTGCGGTAATTGAGAAGGTTCAGCTCGCGAAAAGCGGGCTGACCAAAGCATGCAGTAGCCTTTTAACAGGCTTTGAGGTAAGAGTAATATAATACCACATAGACAGTAGCCCCTGATGCTTGGTTCGGTGTTCGGAAAGAAAAGCCGGACTAAGGATCTATAACAAGATATACGCAGGGTTGCCTAAAATATGTCAATATGGGTTTGCAGGCTGCACTGCTGACCTCTGCCGCACTAACGGCGGAGGTTGACGTGCTGAAAAGGAATCTCGAGCGGTCCGAGCAAGAGCTCGGCCATGCAAAGAAGCAGCTCGAGGAAAAGAAAGTGAGTAACACCTCTTTGAATAAGTACCTTACAGAAAAGGATTTTGGTTGCAAAAAATTAACAAGGATAATATGTGCATTGCAGGGGCCACTAACGAGGTGGCAACCCTGAAGGATGCTGTGTCCGCGGCCGAACGCAATGCGGCCGCAGAACGGGCTGAGCGAGAAAAGCAAGAGGTGCGGGTGGCGGAAGTTCGGCAAGAGCTCCAGGTTCTCATGGAAAAACATGAGAGTTTGGAGCGTGACTCCAAGACTCGAGAGTCCGAGCTTGCCTCGGCTCTCGAAAGTGCCAAGTCCGCCAAGGCCGAGGCCCATAAGGCCCTTCAGGAGGTTGAGGACATAAAGAAAATAGCGGCGGGTAAGGCGTTTTTCATGCAAAGCAGGCATGTTAATGTGAACTACTGGACACTTACCCGAATTCGGCGCTCTCCAGGGGCATTTGCAGATCTGCTGCGTAGTGCGGCTGATGCCGCCGCATTCTATCGTGGCGAGGAGGGGAGTTCGACGGAGAAGGTCTTCTGGTCTCAGTATACTGAGGCCGGCCATCCGGTGCCCCCAAGCGACCAGCTGAAGCAGCTGATCGAACTCCACAAAGTAGTTGAGGAGGCCATGAAGGGCCTCATAGTCCGGCTGTGGCCTGGACAGGCCATGCCTGGTAGCTACTTTGGCCTCGTGCGGCGGCTGGTGGATGCATGCCCTAGGCTGGATGTAGTCAAGCGCTCCGCCTGTATCGAAGGTGCTCGTCGGGCCCTTGCCCGCATAAAGGTGCAATGGGGCAAATTGGATGCGGAGAAGCTTCTCACGGACCCACCGCCACCGGGCAAGGAGTATCACACGCCGGAGAAGTATTATAATATTGTCCTGAAGGGAGCCTGCAATATTGCATATGAGTGCTCCCGAAATGTAATTTTTGAGTGAACTCGCTGTGTATTTATCCTGTGCGCTGAAAACTTCGTTCATATGCGCCATGAGCAACGCTTGTTTAATTTAAAATATTACCTTCTATGCAGCCGTTTATAAAATCTGAGAGATGGCAAGTCGTTGGCTTCAGCCCCCAAGCCACAAGTGCTGGGGTGTTCGGTGATAAACTTGAGCACTCTTGTTCCCATATCTGGGTCCATCTAGGGAGGCGCTCAACACGACGAACAAGGCAACATGACTTATAATGCTTGAACACTCTCACTTAGCCATAGAATTCTATAATTTTAAATTTCGGCGAAGCCCCTGGTATTCGGAAGACCGAATCCGGGGCGCTATCCACGCCTTCATCGGACATAATCCGGAACTTCGCTCGAAGCGGCGTGAGTCTTTAAGGACCCAAAAAAACCTCTCGAACAGCGACCAGTCTCTCGCCTTATCATGCCGGTCAGTTTTAGCTTTCTCCACTGAGGCGTTAACCCGGCTCAACCGGGGCGCAATCGCAGTGGTTCTCCCAGTGCTACCTTAGCCGACGGAACGGAAACGTAAGGAGCCAAACATGGGAGCCGGGCAAACCCAACTATTGACCCAAGACATGATTCGGAGCCGATTCATATAATGCTATAAGTTCGGGGTGCCGAACTTGTGAACGTGTTCGAACTTTATCACACCATAAAGTGGGGAACATAAGCCCCTGGTGTATTATGCCGTACCAAAAATATACGGGTGCCAGAATGTCATATAATGAACATATATATAAAATGTAATGCAATTGCGATCATAAAGGTGCTGCATTATTAATGAAAGAAAAAGTCTGCTAGTAGAGCAGACTGATACAAATAGTGCGGTAAGCAAGGGATTTGGACTAAATAAACATGTCCCCCTCCAGGGATGAGATGCGGATTTGGTGTATATAATTGAATTTAATGCTCGTAATTGAGACCACCTGAGTGTTCGACGCGGCCTTCTTTAGTCCCTGACTATTGCATCACGAGTTCGGCAGGTTCACCGCCGGGCAGGGCTTCTGGTTAATAGAGTCTTGTGTACAAATAAGAAAAATAATAATAATAAAAAAGAGGCACATTTGCGAGCCCCTGGTGTGGTCGAACCGCACCCTGGGTCCGTTGTGATCGTGCCCCCTCCCCTGTGCCCATGGTATCTCCAAAGCGTAATGATGTACGCGGAGTGTTATTCTTGCGATCATACGCGGGCGAGGGTTGGGGCCGCATTGCTACGCGTGCTCTGATCGCGCCAGGTGGTCTTGGTTGATATTGCTCCGGGCGCGCTTTGCTGTATCCGGTCGTTTAACGGCCGGGCTCGAGAATTGCCTTAAAAGGCTGCTCTGTACTTCTGCCGCGAGAGCCGCTGTGTGTTCCTCCGTTCGGAGGGAGCGTTTCGTATTTCCATTGACCGTGATGACTCCACGAGGTCCTGGCATCTTGAGCTTTGGGTATGCATAGTGCGGCACCGCGTTGAATTTGGCAAACGCGGTTCGTCCGAGCAGAGCGTGATAGCCGCTGTGAAACGGGACTATGTCGAAGACTAACTCTTCGCTCCGGAAATTATCCGGGGATCCGAAGACCACTTCCAGTGTGACTGAGCCTGTACAGTTGGCTTCCACTCCTGGTATGACACCTGTAAAGGTTGTCTTTGCAGGTTTAATCCTTGATGGGTCTATGCCCATTTTGCACACTGTATCCTGATAAAGCAGGCTCAGGCTACTGCCGCCATCCATCAGGACTCTCGTGAGGTGAAACCCATCGACGATTGGGTCTAAGACCAATGCGGCGAATCCGCCATGGCGTATGCTGGTCGGATGGTCTCTTCGATCGAAAGTGATCGGACAAGAGGACCATGGGTTGAACTTTGGGGCGACTGGCTCCATCGCATAGACGTCCCTTAGTGCGCGTTTCCTCTCCCTCTTGGGTATATGGGTCGCGTATATCATATTCACCGTCTATACTTGTGGGGGAAAACCCTTCTGTCCTCTGTTGTTCGGCGGCCGGGTCTCTTCCTCGTCGTTGCTATTTAGCCCCTTGTCATTATTTTCGGCAATTAACTTGCCGGCCTGCTTGAATACCCGGCAATCTCTATTGGTGTGGTTAGCTGGCTTTTCAGGGGTGCCATGTATCTGGCATGAGCGGTCGAGTATTCGGTCCAAATTGGACGGACCCGGAATGGTTCTTTTAAATGGCTTCTTCCGTTGACCGGGTTTAAAGCCTCGGAATCCGGCATTGACTGCCGTATCCTCCTTATCATCGCCGTTAATTCGGCGCTTGTTTTTATTTTGACGTGACCTGCCGTTGTTGTCCTTAGTATCCGGACTGCCAAAAGTTTTACGGAGATTGTTGCTGCGGGCTAGCCAGCTGTCCTCTCCCGCACAAAAGCGGGTCATTAACGATGTGAGGGCTGCCATGGATTTCGGCTTTTCCTGTCCGAGGTGCCGGGCTAGCCATTCGTCCCGGATATTATGTTTGAAGGCTGCAAGGGCCTCTGCGTCCGGACAATCGATGATTTGATTTTTCTTTGTCAAGAACCGTGTCCAGAATTGCCTGGCCGATTCGTCTGGCTGCTGAATGATGTGGCTGAGGTCATCGGCGTCTGGTGATCGCACATATGTGCCCTGGAAGTTATCAAGGAATGCGGCCTCCAGGTCCTTCCAACACCCAATTGACTCTGCGGGCAAGCTGTTAAGCCAATGCCGAGCTGGTCCTCTAAGCTGGAGTGGGAGGTATTTTATGGCGTGGAGATCGTCTCCGCGGGCCATATGGATGTGGAGAAGATAGTCTTCGATCCACACTGCGGGGTCTATTGTGCCATCGTAAGATTCGATGTTTACGGGTTTAAACCCTTCGGGGATCTGATGATCCATTACTTCGTCAGTGAAGCATAACGGGTGTGCGGCGCCCCTGTATTGAGCAATATCGCGACGCAGCTCGAGAGAGCGCTGTCTGCTGTGTTCGGCCCGGCCGGGGTTATTGTATCTGGCACGACGGTATTCGTCATGGGTCGTAGGGCGCCCACGTGATCCATAGATGGATCTGGATTTCCTTGCTTTGTCCTCCAATATGTCTCGCAAGTCCGGCGCGTTCCCTCTTGGCTTCGTACTTTTGTAGCAATGCCGGGGTATGGTCTTGGCTGGGGGCCTGGATGCCTCTCTGTCACGACCACGGGGTGGTCGGTCAGCCATATCGTGCGCTGGTGATGGATGTATGTATGCTTCCTCCTCTAATCAGGGGAGCAGCTTGCGTTTTGGGTAACTTTTGGAGGGACGTTCGAGTTTACACTCTTCGGCCGCGAGGACCTCGGTCCATCGATCGGCCAGCAGGTCCTGATCAGCTTGAAGCTGCTGCTGCTTTTTCTTTAGGCTGTTTGCTGTGGCGATAAGCCTGCGCTTGAAGCGCTCTTGTTCAACGGGATCCTCGGGTACGACGAATTCGTCATTGTTGAGGCTTGCTTCGTCTTCGGAGGGAGGCATATAATCATGATCCTCAACCTCTTCATCTGCCGCCCGCTCATGAGGGCTTGCTTCTGCATCCTCCTCCGCTAAGTCTTGCGGGAGGGGATTGTCTTCGGCACTCTCTGGAGTGTTATTGTCTCCTGTGCCGGAATTTCCGTTTTTGCTGTGGCGAGATTTAGAGCGGCGCCGCTGACGCCGACGCTTGGGCTGTTTATTTAAGGAATCTGCCTCCGCTGTTCCTTCGCCGTCCCCATCTTTTGGGGTATCCACCATGTATACGTCATATGACGAGGTGGCCTTCCAGTGCCCTGTGGGCGCTGGTTCCTGTTCGTCTCCGGCATCGTTGTCCATAGCGTCGATGTCTTCGGAGTCGTAGTCTAGCATGTCGGTTAAATCGTCGACAGTGGCTACAAAGTGGGTGGTGGGTGGGCTCTGAATTTCTTCGTCGTCCGCATCCCAACCATCCTGGCCATAATCCGGCCAGGACTCTCCTGATAACGAGAGATGCTTTAGTGAATTTAAGATATCGCCGAAAGGCGAGCATTGAAAGATGTCCGCGGCGGTGAATTCCATAACCGGCGCCCAATCTGGATCGATTGGTAGGGGCGCGGGAGGTTCGGAGTCCGGCGAGGAGTCCGGCGTCTCGGAATCACGAGTTTCGCAGGGGACAAGATTGGTGTTCGGCTCCATCGCCGTGGATGTTGAAGCCCCCGGGGCGGCGTCTATCCACCAGCCCTCGATCTGGGCGATCGGCTCCGGGCTAATGGCCGGAGCGGATTCGTGTGCGGCCACCAAAGCACTGTTTGGCAGCAGAGCTAGATCATGCCCATCGTCACAGTGCGGCGCGCTTGGCTGTGGCTCGAGTCCATCAAGGATCAAATCTCCTTGGACATCGGCCGTGAAGTTTAAGCTTCCGAATCTGACCTGACGGCTAGGGGCGTAGCTTTCGATCTGCTCCAGATGGCCAAGTGAATTGGCCCGCAGGGCGAAGCCGCCGAATACGAAGATCTATCCGGGGAGGAAAGTCTCACCCAGGACAGCGTTGCAGGTTGAAGATGCCATCAAGCCTATCGGTGACGACACAGAGGAACTCTCAATGAAAGCACCAATGTTGGTGTCAAAACCGGCGGATCTCGGGTAGGGGGTCCCGAACTGTGCGTCTAGGCGGATGGTAACAGGAGACAAGGGACACGATGTTTTTTACCCAGGTTTGGGCCCTCTCGATGGAGGTAAAACCCTACTCCTGCTTGATTAATATTGATGATATGGGTAGTACAAGAGTAGATCTACCACGAGATCAAGGAGGCAAAACCCTAGAAGCTAGCCTATGGTATGATTGTTGTAATGTATGTTGTCCTACGGACTAAAGCCCTCCGGTTTATATAGATACAGGAGAGGGCTAGGGTTACACAGAGTCGGTTACAATAGTAGGAGATCTACGTATCCGTATCGCCAAGCTTGCCTTCCACGCCAAGTAAAGTACCTTCCGGACACGAGCCGGAGTCTTCAATCTTGTATCTTCGTAGTCTTGGAGTCCGGCGGACATTGGTAGTCCGGCTGTCCGAACACCCCCTAATCCAGGACTCCCTCAAGGAGCATCTTGGAGGCTCAAGCGGCCAGACATTCCACAGTCCTGGCAGAGATGGAGATGGTCCGCGAGGAGCCGCCAGTGCCTCCGGAGCCTCCCGAGGCTCCCGGGCCTGGGGGCTCGTGAAGATCGGCTTCCGCAACACACGCAGACTGCTACTTCAGCATCCCTTCATCTTCAGCATCATCAGGTGACATCCTTCGAGTTTCATTTTCAGCTGGGAGCGCCCCCCAGGGCTGCATCATTCCCAGGCCGCGTGGGTCCGTCCCTGCGGCATGTACCCCTTTGATCCATGTTTTTAGCTTACCTTATCGGGGGCGCCCCTCGGGCTGCATTATCCCCAAAGTCGCTCGGGCCCGACCCAGCGGTGTTTGCCTTTTTTTGCGCCTATCTAAATGGATTTGCTCCTTCATGATTAACGTGCTTGACTTAATCGCCGCTCGATTGACACCAACTGATGGAGCTGCTCCCTCTCGGCATGACGCTTGCACATGGGTCCGTCCCTGCAACATCGACAAACCTGAATGGCTGAGCTCTGGCCACGGCAACCCCGCAGGGCGCCACCTCACCAAGCCTTTAGTGCCTCGTCACCCTCCCAAAGCAACCAGCAGCTGGCCGGCAATTGTAACGGCAAACCCTCGCTTTTCTCGTGATGAACTCGCAAGATCGCTTTAAGGAGCAGCGACGGGCGAGGCCTTCACGGCGTCTCCTTCGCTCTTGTCCGCGCGAACCGCTTGCATGTTAAAGGGGGGGGGTACCTGAGCATCGCGACTCACGGACTCTTACTGGCTCTCCAGCCCTCACCTCCTGGCCTTGTCCACGGCATCGCGACCTGGCATACCAGCGACGGCTGAGCTCACTCGAGGGCCGGGACCTGAGGACGTAGAGCACGAAGGGGAGCAAAGGCGAGAGGGAAGAGGCACGTGGGGACCTCGCCAGGCAACTCCTCAGCTGCCAATGCGCGGGCCTGGCGCCACGCCAAGGAGAGGCTCTTGCCTCCCGAGATAAGTCATCCTCCAGAAATACTAGCTACCACAGCACCGACCTCGCACCTAATGCAGTCCCGTTTTGGCAACGTCGCGCTCCTTTCTCACCGAACGATGGCTGCTTGAGCGCTAAAGGGGACCTCCTGAGCATCGCGACTCAGGGGCTCTTACTGGACCCCGGGCCGCTCACCTCCTGGCCTTGACCACGGCATCGCGACCTGGCATACCAGCGACGGCTGAAGCCTGCCTTGGGACCGGGACCTGTCAGCGTAGAGCGTCAAGTCCTCGCGAGGTTCGAAAGGAGGAACTAAGCTAAGATGGGACGAGCATCTCGCACCGCTTCACGATAAGGATCATATTAGTAAATGGAACTACAAGAAACTTACAAACCCCCACGGGGTGTGTTCTTCGATTCCTCGCAGGGAACAAAAGGAGCGAATCCTAAAGAGTGCTAACTATGTGCGCCTCCGCAAGAGACGCCATCACCAACAGTTGGTCGTCAGGCACCGGTGCCAACCCCATACACATCAGTGGCGACAGCGGCCTGACGAGCTCGCCCCTGCTCCGAGAGCGACGCAAGCTCGGGGGCTCGTAGCTATCGTCGCTCGTCTCTGGAGTCGCGAAGAGCTTGGTGGAGTCGCTGGATCCTCCGACACCTCCGCAGCCTGAGGAGCTGCTGGGGGATCGATTGGCGAGCCTGGTCCTCGCCACGGCAGGGCCCCGGCCGCGTTTCTCAGGGCAGCACTCCAGCCGGCGTCCCTCCACGTCGAAGATCTTGAAGAACATCAGGGAGGCGCCGTCGTACTCGAGGTGGATTACGAGGGCACCACCCGTCCTGCAGACCCGGGCGATCTCGCCCCAGCCACGGGTCATGTAGACCCTGCCCGAAGCGATGACCTCGACCTCCGCTTCGGTCGCAGGGGTACTGCAATCAGCATGCTGCAGCCAAAGCTCGATAGGACCCCTCGGCGGGATCTCGAAGGCGAAGGAAGGAGGGAGGCGAATCCAAGCCCGAGGAGGCATGGCGGCGTGAAGCACGAGCTCGTGAGAGGAGCCCTCACTGTGAACTTCAGGAGCAACGACGCGCACTGTCGTGATCCGCCGGCGGCAACGGAGCCTCTGGCGGTGCCGTTCGGCGCCTGCGCCTTCAGAACCCTTGATCCGAGCGTACAAGGGCAATGGGAATCCAGGCGGCTGCCGCTCAAACCATGGCCTCGACACCTCCTGCCAAGCACCCCCTTCTCCACAGCGAGAAGCGAGCTGTTTCTTCGGAGGAAGCGGGACAGGACCCTCTCGGGGGGCCTTTCCCTTCTCTTCGACAGAAAACCGGCGGATCGGTGCCATTGGCGTAGGGAGGAGCGAGGATGAAGAAGAAGACGGAGAGTAGCAGGAAGAGATGGACTGGAAAGGGCCCGCACCGTTCCGTACATATAGCCCGGGGAGGCCAACCGTCGGCCTAAAAGATCACAGGTAATCATGACCCGTTTTGCATGTAGGAACTTGTCAATTCGTGCAGTTGCCAAGGCGTCGTGGGGAGCCAGGAAGCCCACGTCCAATCAACCGCCACACGGCGCCCAAGGCCGCAGGCTGATGGGGCCCGCGGCGCTTCGCACTTGGCCCTTCGCTTCTCTGCTAAGCCAAGTCCAGGCGCTTTGGGCCTGGGGGCAACTGTCGGCGTTCTGGGAATGAGGGTACCCAGACTTGCCTGCCTGCGGCCTGCGGTGTGGCTCAGGGAGTGGCCCAGTATGACCCATCTTCATCAACACATGATCAAGACCCTCGCGAGGGGCCGAGCCTCGCGGGGCAGACGACAGGAGGCTTCCTCGGGCACAGCCTCGTCAGGCTGACTCGCGAGGAGGCGGAGAGATCAAGGCAGGGTACCTCACGAGGTGCCCATGACGCAAGCCATGACATCCGAGGCCAGGCGGGCGCCAGGCGGGCGCCGGCCTGCGCAGAGTCCTTGTTTCCTCTTTAGTGCAAAGGGGGCAAGCGCGGGCGAGAGTATCAAGCAAAGGCAACCATTTTGGTGCAACGAGACCAAGACCAGCAGGACGGCAGGACGGATGTCATCATGGAGCCCAAGCCAGCGTCACCGTCAGAGTCTTTGGCAGGCGAGGACCGACTTTAGTCAGGATAAGTGTACTAGATGTTCCCCTTCAAACTGGCCAATTGTTGGCGCCCTTCCTGCTCAATATTTGGGGAGAGGTCCAGGGCCTCCACCTATAAATAGGACTAGCCACCCTCAGGGTAGAGGAGAGGAGATTTCGGGCAGACTAGTGAGAGAGAGAGGCGACTGAACTCACCCAAGCAGTTCATCGCACCAGCTAAGAACACACCCTCGCGAGGCTGTTCTTCCCTGTACTATTCATCATTAGCCCTTGAGGCAATCCACCTCACCACAAACTAGAGTAGGGTTTTACACCACAATGGTGGCATGAACCAGTATGCATCTCATGTCCCTTGTGTTTTTCTTCGTGTAGTTCTATATCCTTGCGAGGCGACGAGACATGGGTAGGCAGGAGGTGTGATCTCCGCGTGCACCCCAGAGTTTGAACCTAGAGGGTCTGCCGGAACCCAAAATCCGACACCCCCAAAGTTCGAGGGTGGGGAGGACACCGAGGAAGCCTTCGCACAGAGTGACGAGGGTCGACAGCAGCACCACCATGTTTGGAGTGAGGTGGTGCGGCTAGAGATGATAGAACTCGAGAAACGAGCGGAAGAAGCCGCTCGCGGGCAGGCCGGCGCCGCGCAGGTAGTGCGAGCAGAAGATTACCCGCTCTCCCTCCTCCGGCGCGAGACGGACCCGCACATAATCCTTGCCCGACAACCGCCGCGTCTTGCGGAGGAAGTCGATGTAGTCCTCATGGACGTTGGAGCCGTCCCAGGAGCTGGACGTTGGAGCCGTGAGGACGGAAAAGCGACGGGGAAAGCGCGGTGGCGGAGGACGCACGATTCGGCTGCGGCAGGGCTGTGGCACGCCAAGAAGATTGGCGGAGTGGTGGCGCGGTGGAGAGCAGCTGCGGCGACGGAGAGGAAGAAGAAGAAGAGAATGGTGGAGCGAGGGCGAGCGTGCGAGCGACTGCCTCTCCCCCTCCTACCCCTACTTATAGCCTCGTGCGACGAAACCGAGGAGGCGAGGCGTGGGGGGCGTTGGATTAACTGCACCCACTCCCCCATGTCCCGCGATTATTGCGCCTTAACGATGAGCGGAAACCGCCATCGGAAGACGTGCGGCCAGTTCGGGCTGCAAAAGATCCACGCTTGGGTCGAGGCGTGGAAGTGGCGGGCCCCGGTCTACAGCGGCATCCCGTCACGCGCGTGGGCTGGCAGGCCCTTCCAGCCGAAGGGTGCCATGTGGCACACAGGCGGCGGGCGGCCAGCCCGCAGCCTGGCTTGCGCGCCAGCTCGTTCCCGCCTTCAGACTTCAAAGAAACTTCGCTGAGACGGCATGCACGAGTAAAGCCGGCTCCTAGCTGCTGGCTCTTCGGGATAGGAAGCTAATTGAGCTTCTCGTTCCCCTTTCAGCCACGAAGCCCAACCAGCTTCGGGGACTACTGTTGGAGTAAATGACCACGGGTAGCCTAGCCAGCTCCCCCTGGCTCTTCAAAAAATAATAGGCCGATCAAGCCTTCAAGCACCCAAGACACGGGGCCGCCTTCCCCCAGCCGGCTATCCCACAAGCCGACTACCGGAAGACGGCTCGGCCCTAAAAACTCTCACAAAGAAAGCAGCGAGAGGGCCGACTCCAAGAAGCCGGCCACGAGATGACCAACTCCAAGAAGCCGGCCCTCGACAGGCGGCCAAGTTCGTGCCCTCAAAGTCTGCACCCACATAACAGAGATGGGACGGGGCGTGGCAATAGTAAAGCCTGCCACCCCCAAATCCCAGAGCACGCATGGCCATAGTACGCCGTACGGGGCAGCCACGACCCGTCCGGCGGGGCACTGTTGCCATGCTGACCATGACGCCACCCACGATAGGCTGTCAGTACGGCCCGCAGGCGGTGGGCTCCTTTGGTCAGAGAGACACCCGAAGGCAGCCACGCTTCCCCTAGTCGGCCAGGGACGTAGCCGGCTCTCCCCAGCCGGCTCGCTCCCGACCTCGAAGTATGCGCACCATTAAGGAGACAAGACGAGGTAAGGCTACAGAGAGAGCCCGCCAGGTGGCGGCACTGTAGCCATGCTTACCTCGACAAATCCCTCGTCATGAAGAGTGAGGCAACAGTAACCAGTCCCCCGACAAGACTCCCAAGTGGTGGGACCTACCTGTCGACCAGGAGGCCGGCAGCCGGCGGGACCCACCAGTCGGCAGGCTCCAGCGGTTGGCGGAGAAGCTGGCGAACATAGACACTGACGGCTAGGGCCCACGCCCAGCCAGATTACCATTGTACCCCTGGGGGTAGGCCTATATAAACCCCCCAGGGCACCCATGCAAAGAGTTGGACTCTGATAGTTTTAGACACAACTTTGAGAGGAGCCTTGCCCTTCTTCCTCTCGCCAAACAGCTCAAGGAGCCTCTTGTAGCCACTTGTTGATCTAGTGATCATGCGGAGATCCCGCAGAGCAGGACTAGGGGTGTTATCTCCACAGAGAGCCCCGAACCTGGGTAAGATTCGCCGGCGTGCATGTCTTCGCCTTATCCCGTTTCCAGGCACCGGTGATGTCTTATTGGCTCCCACAATGATAATCCACCCGTTGGCATATGTCGCACCTACCACCCGACAAGCATGCGTTGGATGTATTACTGTCAATATTACTGTCAACCTAGCTATTCATGGTAGAGGATGACACAGAGGGGGCGAGACAATAATATATATAGTTGTTTTACGTTATTACTCCCTCCGATCCTATATAGATGTCTTATGTTTGCCATGACCTACAAGATTGTTTGATTTATTTTTCTGTATTTTGTTGGAAATCAGTTTGTTGTTCTTCCTGATTTGTGTGCCGCCACTTTGCAGCCTGGGAATGAATCTCCTAACCGTGTTCTTTTTCACTTTAGCCAGCACTAATATATACTGTTGTCGTGCCTGCAGATGGTTGATCCAACCGGAGTCGCGAATTTGTTAGTGACATGTGTTGATTGCTCTGAAGGAAAATGACATCCTAAAGTTTATAGGGCTGTTGACACAAGCTTTGAACTGCTTAAAAGTATAGCGGTGAGCTGAGCATGCGTTGGATGTAATTTTTTATTGCATGTATGAGCATGCGTTCGATGTAAATTTTTCTTGCATGTATGATTATGCGTTGGACATATGAGTTGGATACCTTGATCGTCTCCGGGGCCTGGAACATCGGCGTCGGGCCCTGGAACCGGTCTCCATCGCGGCCCAAGCGGTTGCCGTTGGATCTGGGGCACTCAACGGGATCGGCGGCAGATCCGATGTTCCGCGGCGGATCCTCCGGGGTCAGGTGCAATGAGTGGAGGAGCGGCGATGGAGGAATTGGATGGCAGCGAAGGGGTTGAGTGGCGAAGCAATTGGGCGGCGGCGAAGGGTTTGGGCGGCGACGAAGGGATTGGGTAGCGTAGGAACGAATGACTGCGACGTCTCGTGCGGGCAATTGCATCTAGCGTATGAGGGTGCGAGCGCCTGGCTAATTTTGGTAGGTTTATTATCATAGATTTTTTTCAGAGCAATTTTTTCACATCAACCGGAGGGTTTTAGCACTGGACATAGTGGGAGCATTCCGTTGTTTTCACCTGGATCGAGGGAGGAGGGGGGAATCGAGGGGAAGCAGGAGGTGCGATCTAGGATGAAAAAAAACCCATCATAGGTGGGACGAAAATAGACCGGCGGAGACTACCAACTGCTCCATTAGGAGTAGAGATACTCTAGATGCATGTTGGATAGCGGTTGATGTGTGGAGTAATAGTAGCAGATGCAGAATCATTTCGATCTACTTGTCACTGACGTGATGCCTATATACATGATCATGCCTAGATATTGTCATAACTACGCACTTCTCTATCAATAGCTCGGCAGTAATTTGTTCACCCACCGTAATACTTATGCTATCTTGAGAGAAGCCACTAGTGAAACCTATGTCCCCGGGGTCTATTTTCCATCATATAAGTTTCCAATCTATTTTATTTTGCAATCTTTACTTTCTAATCTATATCATAAAATATCAAAAATATTTATCTTATTATCTCTATCAGATCTCACTTTTGCAAGTGGCTGTGAAGGGATTGACAACCCCTTTATCGCGTTGGTTGCAAGGTTCTTATTTGTTTGTGCAGGTACGAGGGATTTGAGTGTAGCCTCCTACTAGATTGATACCTTGGTTCTCAAAAACTGAGGGAAATACTTACGCTACTTTGCTGCATCACCCTTTCCTCTTCAAGGAAAAACCAATGCATGCTCAAGAGGCAGCATGGCCTTAATTCTTATTGTGCTATTGCATTCTCGTTCCAGTCAATACACACATGTGCGATCCCTTTGCTCACATTTGGAGGCAATTATATGCATCATTGTAACTAGTACTCCATCCGTCAAATTATAAGTCGTGGTTACCTTTTCCATCAACTTCGTGCAACGCACGGGCATCTTGCTAGAAACACTACAACATGTCGAACCGCATGTGACCAAACCGACTATGCGCCAACCTAGCTACTACCCTGCTTATCTGGCAGAAAAAGCCCTGCCCTAGCGTTTCCAATTGTTATTTCTATCTATCGATCGTGCCAAGGAGCAGAACCAAATGGTACAATTTATACGTTTCTCAACTCCTATAAAAGAGTGTTTTCTTTCAAGTTTGTGAGCAAGTACTATTCTACTTTGGATTCGTCGCAATGCACGGCCACATTGCTAGTAAAATAAAAAGGCCTGCCGCGTTCGCGTCGCACCTCCACACGCCTGGGAATCGGGAGTACTCCATGGCCCGTCCGGCACGCCACATAGCTAGGGAAGGCGTGTTGCCTAGCATTTTCACTTTCATGTGGGACCGCAGTTGAGCAAACCGACTATCGGCAAACCGGACCACGGCAAACCACACCTCGCCCACCGCATTGGAAAACAGCAACAAGGGGAAGATCTAGTTGTAGCACGAAAGCCAAGAAATTTGGTGTCAGTTGGGGCTCATTGATAGAGTAGGAGCACTCCTTCCCCGCAAAAAAAATAGGAGCACACTGTACTAGTACTCCTACTAATACGAAGTTTGTACTACAACTAGTACTACCACTATACAACTAGGTACGTGCACGACATAGCATCAGAGAAACAAAAAACAGGAAGATCTTGTTTAGGGTGATTTATCTTTTTTTCAGTCAACATAGTATGAATAATATGATGTGGGGGGCACCCATGAAGCTTATGTGGCTTGGTTGCATGGCTAGGAAAGGCTAGAGAAAAATAAATAGTTAATGTGTTTAGAGTGCACTCCACTAAATATATACTTTGGATCCATTGCAACGCACGGGCCGACACATTGGTAGTAGTAAGAGACAACTTCCGGGTTTGGCACGAGTTCGTACTGCGGGAGCACCACAAGGCCTGGCGCAGGAGTGACAATTCCCCCTCTCGGGGCCCACAAGACCATGCTTTAGTGGCTTAGGGCACCGGCTTATGAGTCAATGACATGTGGACCTTAAATGCGGCTGGCCCACATGTCATTCTCATGAAAGCCGAGCGGTGGTGGGACCGAGAGGGGTGAGGCCCAGGTCGGCAGACGAGGCTTGCCTGCTCCCCTCCCATGCTCCGGTCCGTACTCCCTCACCACTAAATTTCATCCAAGGGTTATACTAATAGATTTCCTCGTGTGGGTCATCTATAGCCTCAAAGAAAGGTAAACAAAGGCCGTATTTCCAGGAAATAATTTCCTGCATGAATCTATATACGCATGCAAGACCCTTTCCTTTCCTGCTCGTCCTCCTCCGGATCATCAGCTGCGTTGACAATGGCGATGCCAACGCCAGAGTGTCACAACAGGTGCCTGCCTAAGCCATGTAGCATGCTGCGACGCCAGCAAGTACCGCCTCCTCACACACAAACATCGGCGTCTGGGCCATGCACATGCAGTTGCTCCCGTAGTATTTTAGCCGCATGTTTGACTGCAGTACCACACCGATCTTGGACAAGACCATGGAGCTTGTGGCCAAGAAAAGCCTCTGCCTGTCCGACGCATGTCGAGGTGCTTGACTATTGTGATGTGCCGCACGACGTTTACTAGCTCACGCTCCAGATGAGCGGCAGAGTGCTGCTCCCGACCATCAGTGCTGCGACGGCAACGACGGTCGGGTGGGAGCTCGGGCAGGAGCTAGTGATCTACCCAAGGCACATAGCTTTGACTTCGGCAGGGGCCCACCACATCAGCGTATGAAATAAAATGCTTCCTCCTAGTGTTTTCCTGACATCTGGGACCCACGACATTGTGAGCGTATATAGTCAATAGACAAGAGAACAACACAAGATCGGCTGACACCTGGGACGTAGCTACTCGAGCAGTTTTTTTTGTTTGGTATTGTTGAGACGGAGCAGGGTTTGAACTGGGTTGTGGCCCGTCTAGCCTAGGCTTATATTTTATGTTCACCATGTGACCAGCCCAGCTATTTTTTCTTTGCGAAAATGAGCCCAGTTTATTTTTTCTGAAGAATACCCAATCCAGGCCTACTTATTTTTCTACGCCCTGATGGGCTGCAACTCTTTCAAGACGCCTGAAAATCTTGAAAGTAATATGAAATGGGTTGTAAATATAAAAACAGATGACAAATTGGCAATTACTTTATAATTTCTGATTTTTTTTTCACATTATCAGATTCCTATTTCACTGGGCATTAACCTAATTCAAATATATCTTCAAAGTACTTTAAATCTGGCTCGACATTTCGGTATTAAAAATAGTTTGGAACCCACAGAAATATGCGAAATTGGCCCTGGCCAACCAAAAAAACGACTGCAATAAATTGCATAAGAAGTTGCCATGAGCTATATATAAATTATTAAAAAAAGAGGGAGTGGTCTGACTTGTGGGCTTGTTTAGTTGACGCGTATGCAAGATTTTTTTAGTTCTTATATACTACGTCAACAAACGATTCTAGCAGATGTAACCATTGGATGTCAATCCAATGGCCGTCGTGTTTCTTCAATCTCTGATCTTCTTGCTCCAGCCGCCAAAGCAGCGCCGGCGGGACCGCCTGCTCCCGCCTCCCGTGGCAGGCTGTGCTGTCACGCAGGCCTCTGCGCCCCCTACTACTCCCACTGCTGGCCAGGGCATCCCTCTACTCACCCACACCCCTTGTTATTCTGCGGCGACGGCAACCTCACACCGCAGCCGAACCGGTGAACCCTCGTACTCCTCTCCGCGCGGGCTTCCACTGCCGCGTCTTTCCCAGCTCCGCATCATCCCCTTCCTAGGCCTCGCCGTCGTCCATCACCATGGTGCTCTTGGCGCGGCATGGTCAATGTGGTCAACGACCGACTTCCATCGGAAGAGTAATGTACGTGGAGAGGCTAACAGCTGGGTCCACGGCAGCCGCAAGGAAGTGCCTCCTTATTACGCGGGAAATAATTATTCCTCCACCTGACAGCTGGGACCCACTAGATGGGCCACCAGTATTTCGCGAAAAAAAGTTTCCCCCTGATTGCTGGGACCCACAGGTCGGGCCATCGTATTTCCCGAAAAAACGTTCCCCCCCCCC